>NC_030684.2:124955843-125260255 GCF_000004195.4 Xenopus tropicalis | reverse complement strand
ATTTTCTAATTACCGTATATACTCGAGTATAAGCCGATCCAAATATAAGCCGAGGTACCTAATTTTACCTAACAAAACTGGAAAAACTTATTGACTCGAGTTTAAGCCTAGGGTGGGAAATGCAGCAGCTACTGCTAAGTTTTAACAATCAAAATAAATACCAATAAAATTACATTAATTGAGGCATCAGTGGGGTATATGTTATTCAATATTTATTTCAAAGAAAAACAGTAAACTAGCTCTGTAAGCGGAGAAAAGGGTCAACAAAAACAATATGAGTACTACCCCACGCTCATTTCACATTGGCAAACTGGCAGCAGACCCAGTCCCGGAGGAGATGTAAGGGCAAATAAGTATTGCTAGTGGGAGCCTAGGCCAGGGCACTGGAGGGTCTGGTTGCAGGTGGCCTAATTTGCACACAAAGGAGAGAGGGTGCTAGTCTGGAGGGACCCATGGCACCCGACTCGAGTATAAACCGAGGGTGACTTTTTCAGCACATTTTGGGTGCTGAAAAACTAGGCTTATACTCGAGTATATACAGTACATGAAGATTTGAAATCTATTGTGATTAATTTGCACTGAAATAATTAGGGCAATAATAATGTGAGTTTCCCTTTCAATGCAGACCTACAGTATGTTATGCAGGAAGGTTATTGCCCTGACTCTTACTTTGGTTAAAGAAATGGCAGTTCCATTGAAATAAATGGCAGCATTAGCTTCTAATAGGGAATGTAATTAAAAGGGCGAAGCTTGTTTAGGTCTTGTAACTCATAGCAACCACTTATATATTTGATTTCAAACAGCTGCCCAGTAATTGCTACCTGCTCATTGCATTTTATTTCTAGGAATTATGGTTCAATAATGGCATTATGTGCTTATGTTGCACGGTCTGACAACCACAATGTTGAATAGAGCGACATGAGCAAATTGTGTTTCCTCTTCCACTACGAAATAAGCTTAATGGCTCAGTCGCTTATATCAACACCAGTCTATCAGGGTGGCTAAAAAACCGCGAAATTGTGCTGTCCCCTCTAGTAAAAATAATACTTTTTGCCAATGTTAAACAGGTTATGGGCTCTTCCATGGGCGTTGCAGGAAATCCTAGAACGTTGAAGTGTGGTCTGCCTGTAAATAGGTGGATCTGCCCTCTGGGGCAACAATGCTTTGATCGTGCTATGCCGGTAAAGCTGGCTGCGGCATTGACTGGATTGGATAGAAGTGAAAACTAGAAGGACAGAATATACGGCATTGTTTCTATGGTTCCTTAATATAGATGCCTAAGACTAACAGAGATAAAGTGGTTAAACATAGTCACTGGGCCTTTACCTTTAGCAGAGCTCTTCATGGAATCAGCTCTTCTAATTGGTGCAAACTCCTTTATGACTTTGCTAATTGTTTTTTTTTTACTTTAATGTTTTGCAGCTTTGGCATCTTGATTTGGACAGTCCTCTCTGGTGAAGAACCCTTCCCTAGTAAGTACTATTGCTGTATAAGTTTATATTTATACCAAGTCTGTATGTTAATTGTATTTGGGAAATAGCATAATATAAAATGACATTGCTACCCTTAAAGTAGAAGGACAGGTTAGGGTTAAGGTAAAAACTAAGTAAGCTTTATCAGAAAGGTCTATGTAAATACAGCCATAAGCACTCACAGAAACGCTGCAGAGAGTCCTCTATCATAAGAAACACAGGATTTTGTGTCTTCTTTTGTGTACACATGTACTTCAGTATCAGACTTCCGGCTCTCAGAAAAATCATTCAGGGCACAAGCAGGAGTCTGCTCAGTTTGCGCCTCTCTCTCTCTTTCCCCTTCCTCCTCCCCCTCCCCCTCCCATCAGAATTTGCTCCCCTTCCCAAGTCTGTGTAATTTCGAGCATAATTGTACCATTTGTTGATTTTGACATTTATCCATTTAGTTAGAACATTAAACATTTGTGTTTTTGCCCCACAGATCCAGATCCAGCATTGATTCACTTACACATACCCAATGGGCAGAGGCCTAGTTTGGAAGTGCTGGATCACCTGAGCCACATTAAAATGGTGCCAGAAGCCAAAGAATTAATGATAAAGTGCTGGAGTGGAAATGCTGATGCCAGGCCCTGTTTTCTTGGTTAGTTGATGGACAAGTGAAATTAATAATGGGAACTGCATTGGTCTGGGTTACTGCTCAGTGGTATTAAATAGGCATGCAATAAAGAGGGGGTAGACAGTGGTTGAAGTTTGGGGGCAAACACTGGTTGAAGTTTGGCCTCTTACTGCCGACAGAAGAACTTGAAACATATCAAATTTCTTAGTGGAAATTATAACTAAACATAGGTATGATTGGGCATTTTAGGTGATTTTGCCCATTCTGGCTAATCATCTGACCATATGGCCAGTTGGGGGCATTTGGACTGATAATCCTTCAACCCTGTTTTGACGATTTTCGACCCTGATGGAAACTTCCTGTCAAATGGCCAATAGGAAGTGAAGTTGAGCAGTTGTTCCATGGCTCATCTTTACCTCCTGTTGTTCCAGTCATTCAAGCAATTGTCACACAAACAATATAAAGGTAGTCATATTATGGTATCTGTTCTTTTGGCCAATGACACACACTGGGGCTTATTTATCAACACTGGGCAAATTTGCCCATGGGCAGTAACCCATAGCAACCAATCAGTGGTTGACTTTTTTCAGCCAGCTGCATGTAGAACAATGAATGCAACAATTTGATTGGTTGCCATATGTTGCTGCCCATGGGCAAATTTACCCAGTGTTGATAAATGACCCCAATTAAGGGCTACGGCATTCTGAAATTTGTTTTTGTTTTTTTACTCTGTGTAGAACTGCCATAGAAATATGTTGGATAATTCCATTTCATACATGTGGATATTATCAGCAGATTTATTGTGAAATTAGAGTTCATCACAGAGAAAATTCACCTACTTTATATTTATTCCTATGGGATTTTTAAAAGGGAGAAAATCAGAGTTCACCATTTGATAAATAGACTACAGATATAGGACCCATTATCCAGAATGCTCGGGACTAAGGGTATTCTGGATAAGGGGTCTTTCCGTAATTTGGATCTCCATACCTTAAGTCTACTAAAAAAATTACTAAAACGTTAATTAAACCCAATAGGATTGTTTTGTATCCAATATTGATTATTTATATCTCAGAGAAAAGGGAATCATTTAACCATTAAATAAACCCAATAGGGCTGTTCTGCCCCCAATAAGGGGTAATTATATCTTAGTTGGGATCAAGTACAGGTACTGTTTTATTATTACAGAGAAAAGGGAATCATTTAACCATGAAATAAACCCAATAGGGCTGTTCTGCCCCCAATAAGGGGTAATTATACCTTAGTTGGGATCAAGTACAGGTACTGTTTTATTATTACACAGAAAAGGGAATAATGTAACCATTAAATAATCTCAATAGGGCTGGTCTGCCCCCGATAAGGGGTAATTATATCTTAGTTGGGATCACGTACAGGTACTGTTTTATTATTACAGAGAAAAGGGAATCATTTAACCATGAAATAAACCCAATAGGACTGTTCTGCCCCAATAAGGGGTAATTATATCTTAGTTGGGATCAAGTACAAGTACTGTTTTATTATTACAGAGAAAAAGGAAATCAGTTTTAAAATTCTGAATTATTTGATTAAAATGGAGTCTATGGGAGGCGGGCTTTCTGGATAATGGGTTTTCGGATAAGGGATCCCATACCTGTACTAAAAATACCATAGGAATGAATAGAACGTGAGATTTTCTGTGGGGAGCACTTTAGTGCTGGGTAAAAAAACATTGACATTTCCATACATGACTAATGTTTAAATGAATCTATACAATTAAAAACGTGCCTTTGAAATGCCTCATTGAAATCAACCTCCATCCATCTACATTGCAGAGTGCAGCCATGCAACAAAACTCATGTTTGAGGAGTACAGCAGTGAGATAAAAGATGCCATTCGGAAAGTAGAGGATCATATACCCATAGGAGATCAGGTATTGTATATAAAGATACAACAATAGCAGGGACAGTGTTGTGATGGGGGTCGTTAGTGAGGCAAACCCACTCAACAGATCTAATCCAGTGTATTGAATAAAGCTCCTCTGCAACATGTTGTACAATACTGAGACAGTTCTATTATTGCTATCAAAGTTGGCAAAAGCCTAATGTTTCAATTAAAAATGTACCCCATATATATATATTAGTTTTTCTGGCTCCTGGAGACTTGCTTTGCTGATTAAAGTTATTTTGTTTTGCCTTAAGACCTAAATAATAATGTCGGTGCTGATTGTTATCTGTAGCCAACCAATGTATCCAAACCAGTACTGAAGTACAAACCAAATTTTGCCTTGAGTATGAGAATGGCAAGCAAAGTGGTCAAAAATATTTATTGTATATGGAGCAGAATGGATCAGGAATCAGCAATACCTCTGGAAACATGGGAATGGTGCAGCAAGTGGAATATAGAGAAGGGAAGCTATAGAAGAATGAATGTGCAGAAACAAAAGGCAAATTTTGATAACAAATCTAATATAGTAGATGTTTAATAAATGTAGATGTTCCAAAAAAGGGGCTGAAGCTACAAAGATGTGTGGGTGAATGAGGTGAAAGGGGGATACACTTTTGTTACTAAATGCCTTAGTTTTGTACATATGTTTTGTTCTACAGACATTAGAAGACCCAGGATATGACAGCACCACCCATGACACTTTAATGAATCAAGGTCAGTGAAATGCCCAGAATAAATTGGCTGTTGTCATAGTGGAAAAGCAATAATTATAATTGGTAACAATGATGTTAAGCAGAATGAAAGTAATTAAAATGAATTTAGTATAAAATGAAAGATGTTTTGCATATAAGATAACTGAACCAGGTGAAGGCACCATTATCAGTCGTAAGATCCCACAGTGCCACCGCACCTTCATTTGCCCAGTTGAATCTTTAGTTTAAGATTATTGTACTTCCATGGATTTCATTTTTGTACATGGGAAGTGGAATTACGTACCAAATTATCTAACGACGAGTGGAAGAAAATGTTTAAAACTACTGCCAAATGCTCTATTGGTTACAAATACCAGCAGTTTTCATAAAAATTGCTGTCACGCTGGTACAGAACCCCAGTAATACTATATAAAATGGGCCTAATGCCATCAAATAGGTGTTGAGAATAAGAAGTAGGGGTTGGAAATCTAGAACATATAAAGCTTTCATTCCCTGCAACAGTTCCTGGACACAGGAAAAAAAAAAAAGATGTGCAAAAAAGTAAAAGGATGGCAGGTAGATCTAACCCCATTAATAGTACTTCTTCTACACAGATACAAATCTGAAGATCCCACTAAAGGTGGCCATACACGTGGCGATCTGACGATGTTTCGTACGACCATCGGTCGCACGAAACATCGTAAGATCCGCCACACACCATTCAGGGCTGAGGAGGTAGAAACAATAGGATTTCTACCTCCTTCTGCCGATTCAGCTCTGAAAGGAGAATTTTGGTCAGGCGCCTTCTATGGCGCCCGATCAAAATTTTCAAACTTGTCCGATCGGCGAGTCGTCCGATATCAGCAGCTTCCTGCGATATCGGTCGACTCGCCGACATGCCATACATGCACCGATTATCGTACGAAACGAGGTTTCGTACGATAATATCGGTGCGTGTATGGCCACCTTAAGGGTGAAGACACACAGAGCTACTAGTAGCAGCTTCTGGTCGTGGCTACTAAAATAGACAATGCTGATCATTTACTGATAATTGTTTCTATGTCTCTACGTATGTTTTTAGCAGAGGCAATTCCCGGTATTGTCTATGGCAGGATATTTTCTGGCATTTAGTAGCTGTGACAAGTAGCTGCTACTAAGTAGCTCTGTGTGTCTTTACCCTAACAGAGACTTATTCCTCCAATTACAAATAGCAGCTAAAGCAATTATTCCTCTTTTGTGGAGAAATCACCCACTCCACACACAGAAAGGTGGTTTAAGTAGTAAATGAACATTGTCTGCCAGGGGAAATAACAGGGTCAGTTAATAAGCATAACAATTCTTATGCAACATGGTACCCTTGGAGAGACTATATCAAGGACTAAAAAGTCATAGATGAAAAAACTAACGTCAATCAATAATACAAAGATTTTTTTCAACTCACTACCCAATATGTTATATCACAGGAGGGTGGTGCCTTTTAAAAAAAACAAAAAAAAAAACGGTATATGAGAGCATTATGAAGGTAAAGGATTTGGCTCCTATGTATTATGAATGTCTGTAGAATGTTGGGCACATGGAGAAAACTAACAATATTTTGCTATGTTTAGTTATAGCTGCAATTAGAGAAGACTCCCAGGAAATGAAAAAAGATGAGGTGAGTGACAAAATAAAATGTTCATCCCCCCTTCTTTTGAACTGAGAAAGAAGCTAAATGATTTTTGGAAACTCCAGGGGTCCATAAGTGTTGTCTGTATCACACATACAGCCTCCATACAAGTAGCCAAAGTTTAGAACATCTGAAGGAATGCAGCCTCACCTGGTGCTTTCTTATTCCTCATCTTTGTACATCATGTGACAGCAAGACAAAGGAGCAGGTTTACTAAAATTCAACTTCAGGACAGTCAGTTCAATTAACAAATTAATTGATACAGATATATGTATCCATTCATCTAAATCCGTTCTCTGGTTGAAGTTCATAGCAGGAACTAAAGGTCCCCACACACTATAAGATCTGCTCGCTTGGTGATGTCGCCAAGCGAGCAGATCTTCACCCGATATCCCCACCTACGTATCGGGGGGCATGTCGGCGCATTCGATCGTTCGGCCCTGGGGCCAAATGATCGAATTCTAAATGTGACAATGGGGCAGTCGGTTCGGGGACCGCATCAACGAGCCGATGTGGTCCCCAATCCGACTGGATTTTCTAACCTGGCCGATTGATATCTGCCCAATTTCAGGCCAGATATCGGTCGGCCAGGCCCCTCGGTTCTGCCCCTACACAGGCAGATAAGCTGCCAAATCGGTCCAAGGGACCCATATCGTCAGCTAATATTTGCCCGTGTATGGGGGCCTTTAGGCTAATTGTTCATTTGTTTAGAACTTCCCCTGTGGAAGTAAGCACAAGAACAACATCAGTCTCATAGTTTTGAGAGTCAGGTAATGTCTGTAGAAAGGTAACATGCTCCAAGTTTTGTTTTCAGTTGAGTTGCAGACGTTTATCTTCTATTAGCTAACGAGTTCTCGGGTCCTTTTCCAAAGAACCTTGGTTATTTTTGATTAAAAGTTAGGATTTTCTATTAAAGGAGTCATCATAACTTGCATGTTTGATATTCCCCAAAGTGTGGGATGATTTGGTGCTATTGTTTTAATGGGTGCTTGGTTTCCTGTAGTAATGGAGAATTAGCTCTGTTTGTGCTAGATATGCCTGAATGAGTGGCCCTTGCAGTACCCTACTCCATGTTGTCCCCATCTTTATCATTGTGGTGATGTTGTCAGTTTACTCTGAATGAAGTTCATAGTGCAATGAAACAAAGAATGCCATAAAATAAAGTTGACTGATAATAAGTTACCAGGCCTGGCAGATCCAGTCCTTTATTTCTAAGACTGGTAAGAGTAGAAATTCTGCTTAGTGGGTTTTCACCCAACAACAACAGTTTACCAGGTATCAAGAGACATTTATTCTTAGATATGGGATAGGATTCTGGCCATAGGTATTTGTTTTAGTGTAGCCTCCACATCATTTTTACATTAGTGAAATTGTGTGGCTTGCGGTGGTTAATAGGGTCCTAACATCCTTGTTTGTCTGGAAAATTGTGTTATACTTGTACTATAATTGATTGTCCTCTGTGGGATAACAGTGTGGTTAAATGTGGTAGTATTTGAGCCCCCGTTACTTGATGAGTCTTAACTATAAGATCCAATTGTTTGTCGAAGCCACCAAACAAGCATATCTTGCCACCGATATACCCACCTAAGGTGGATGATATCGGAGTAATTACAATGACAGTAACAGAACTCCATATCCATTGGAGTGAGGGCCATATCAATGAGTCTACGTGGTTCCCTATGAGACGGGAAAATCAAACCTGCCCGATCGACATCTGTCCAATTTTAGGCCTGCAATAGGTCGGATAGGGTCATTAGGGTTCCCCATACACAGGCAGATAAGTCAAATTGGTCTCATTCATACAAATTCCCAGGAATTCCTGGCTGCCCATTTCTGTTTACAAGTTTGAATTTCCTATCAAAAGATTCATCAGAACTGGTGTATATATCACTAACTTACGTTAAGATTTAGGGGCTGATTTACTAATCCACAAATACGAATCCAGAATGGGAAAAAATCGGATTGGAAATGAACATTTTTTGTATTTGTTGCGACTTTTTCGTAGCCGTTACGACTTGCGCGAATTGTCGCGACTTTTTCGTAGCCGTTATGACTTGCGCGAATTGTCGCGACTTTTTCGTAGCTGTTACGACTTGGGCGAATGGCCGTGACTTTTTCGTATTGAGCGCTAGTAAACGGCGGGCAAACCTTTCCGATTTTTTTGCAACGGCTACGAAAAAGTCGCAACAATTCGCACAAGTCGTAAAAAAGTTGCAACAATTCGCGCAAGTCGTAAAAAAGTTGCGACAATTTACGAAAAAGACGCGACGCCGGCGGAAAAAAAATCGCAAAATACCGATCATTATGGAAAAAACGCATTTGGACGCTTTCGATCCGTTCGTGGATTTGTAAATTGGCCCCTTAGTATCATTGTTTCAAAGTATGCCTACTTACCAGTATCAAGAAGGAACTATAACTATTTGTGCTAGATAACCTGAATGAGTGGACTTGGCAATACCCTGCTCCATTTTGACCCATTCTTTATCAATGTAGATTAATCTTTTTTTAACAGGAGCTACAAAGATAATGTGGGGATAGATAAGATGAAATGGGGGATACACTATTGTTTATAAATGTCTCAGTTTCATACCATGTTTTGCTCTACAGACATCAGAAGACCCAGGATATGACAGCACCTCTAAAGACACAAGTGCACTAAATCAAGGTCAGTGAAATGCCCAGAACAAATTGGCATTGTTTTCAAAGCGGACAAGCACTAATAATTTATAATATTAAACAGAATTAAACTAATTCAAAGGAATACAATGTAAAATGAAAGATGAGCCTTTGTTGATAACTGACTCAGGTGGTGTATATTCCATCATAAGATCCCACAGTGCCACCTTTCCTTCATTTATTCCGTTGATTCTATTTATGTACAGGAACCTCAAATAATACTGTTTTATAAGAAAAGTCTCTTTTTTAGATGCCTACAGTACCTTGTTGGACCTTAAATAGTAGAATACATGTAGCATATGAGGTCCATATGCCCTAAAACTTAGCAGTATGTTCATCTGACCTTTGTCTCCATTCTGCATCTCCAATCTGGAGGCCTTCAGATTATTAATTAAAATGCTTATTTATAAAGCGCCAGCATATTTCGCAGCATTGTTATATAATACTTTATATAAACAAAAATCTAATTGGCCAGGTTATTATCTTATCTTACATTATCAAAGTCTGTAGGATACAGATAGGTCCAAATTAGCTTAGCAGCCAGGGAGTGGTTTGAATGAGAGACTGATTAGGATCCAAAAAGTATATTATAAAAAGTAACAATAACAATACAACTGTTGTCTCAGAGAGCAATAGTTTTTTGGCTGCTGGGGTCAGTGACCCCTATTTAAAAAGCTGCAAAAGTTGTGAAGACCAATGGAAAAGTTGCATAGAATTGGCTGTTTTATATCATACTAAAAGTTTAGTTAAAGATAAACCGCCACTTCTGTTGTTTTTGTCACTCATTTTTTTTTTACTTTCCTACAGGAGAGACACTCAGCAATGCTTTGGAACACATAAAGGAATCTCAGGACTACAAGCAAATCACAGATTATGCCAAAGACATTGGCAAGACAGTGGAAAAAGGTGGAAAAGAAATTAGGAAAGTTTACAATGGCTATAGAGATCAAATAAGCAGAGACAAAGTTGAAGGGCTTTGGAAACCCATTTGGCGACTAAGGAAATTATTTTAGCCTTCCCCTTACTGAGTACCAGAAAGATACGGTTGAAGGTCAAGGTTGGTGGGCGACTACAAATTCAACCAACAGGCTGGGCGTAGCTACAACCCCACGCCCCATGTTCCCACAATGAGACTGTTTTATATGCCAAAATCTAATAAAACCACAAACACAAGATGATATTACGACGGAACTAGAACCTACTGGTTGGATTGTTTTTGGAACCTTCGGAATAGAAGAAAGTTTTAAAGGAGGACATATACTCAATGCTAATAAGAGTACCGTATGTGTGTGTTTATTGAAAAATAAAATTACACTAAGGGGCACATTTACTAATCCTGGAATCCGAATCCCGAATGGAAAAAAACGGATTGGAAACTAAAATTTTGCGACTATTACCGTCGCGTTTTTTTGTATTTTGCGCAATTTTTTCGTTGCCGTCACGACTTTATCGTATTTTGCAGGACTTTCTCATTGCCGCCGCGATTTTTTCGTATTGAGCAATAGTAAACGGCGTAAAAACCAATCCGATTTTTTCGTGACGGCGACGAAAAAGTAGCGTAAAATATACCATAAAGTCGTAACGGCGACGAAAAAAAGCAGGACATACGAAAAATTTGCGACGGCGATGAAAAGACGAAAAAATACCGATCATTACGAAAAAACGTGTTGGGACTCTTTCGGTCCGTTCGTGGATTAGTAAATGGGCCCCCTAGGGGCCCATATACTAAACAATTTTGAGATAAATTCGTATTTTTTCTAAATTATAGAACATTTCGGAATGTATGCGAAAGGTTCGTTAAAATTCCCCCCCCCCCAAAAAAACGCCTTTTGCGCAAAGAATACAAACATTTCGGAATTCGTTAACGCTATGGTTACACTTTCATCGGGACTATATTTTCGCCAAGTTTGATCTGTAGAGTCCCATTGAGTCCTATGGAGGGCTTCAAAGCCAGAACTGTTTTTGTGGCGTTTACGAACTTTTCGGGCTGAAAATTTTGTGACTTTCGGAACCCAATTGCGATATTTTCGTACGAACAATAAAAGCATTGTCGAGACATTTTAGAACTACAGAAATTATTGTGGTTACTTTGAATTTATACCATATCGTGTTTGAAGGCCGGAAAAAACTCATTTTAGTAAATGTGCCCCTTACAGTTGTAATTACAATAGATTATAACAGATTCCAAAATATTTTATACCATCTCCACCTACAGCACAGTGTTGAGATGCTCACTTATGATGGGTAAGTTCTGTATAAAAAGGACACATAAAATCCCCCAGTGTCCCCTATAAAGACAACCCAAGGCAGGTGATGTAGGTGGCAAACATTCTATATTGTGCCATTTGTTATTTGGGGAGGTGGACAGAGATAATGCCACATACAGTAATACAAGCAGCTTGGAGGGCATTGAGTTTGGCAGAGAAGCTGGAGCATTATACAAACAGTATTAAGGAAAGTTGGCTACAGTAAGGTCTGGCATATAGTATGTTTGAGTGGCATAAGATAAAGGGGCATATTTGTTATAGTGTGTACGCCATAGCAACCAATCAGCAATGAGATTTGAACTACAGGTTAGAAAACAAAAGCAAATATCTGATTGGTTGTTATGGGCAGCATCATTGGTGATGTTGGCTTATGTTCTATAACAAATATGCCCCAAGTGTTAAACTATTGCAAATGCATCAATTGGAGAAGGCTACACCCCATTCCCCTCAGCTAGGCCGCCAGATTTCAAGCTAATATCCAGAGGCAAAGTGGTGACTTTACATATATATATATGTATATATCATTTTTTAAAAAAAACAAAACACATTTATCTATCTATACACAGACCCTTAGGTGCCTATATAGAAAGGTTAGCCCAGATTACATAGCATTATACAAACCCCCAAAGGGAACTGAATACAAGCACAAATAATTAGAAAACCAATTCAAGTGAATTTGGATTTCATTAATCCATTTATTTTCTGATTTAATGTTAACGATAACATTTGACATTGTTTTCATGTATAAATAAAATGTTTTTGGCTACTGTATTAAAAGGGAAATTATGTGTGGATAAATACAGTACTTGTAGTGTTTTATTTCTTTTATCTGTTTCATTTGTTGTAACGTTTAACAATCCAATAAGGTATAAATAAAAAAAAAATATTTGGACGGGGGATGATAGTGTTAAACATTCGTCTTGGTTGAAACTTTGCAAAAAAGCGTTGGGACGCATGGAACTAAAGAAAAGGATGGTAATTAAAGCGGTTGTTGTCCATTAAGTTAACTTTTAGTCCTAGCAACTTTTCAATTGGGTCTTAATATATTTTATTTTTAATTATTTGTTTTCTTGTTACCTCTTTCCAGTTGTAGGACGGGGGTGAATGACTTCAGCAGCCAAAAAATAATAATAAAATGTAATAATAGTAATAAAAGTATTACATATTTTCTATTCAGGTTTCTCCTATTTATCTTCCAGTCTCTTATTCCAACCATTGCCTGGTTGCTAGGGTAAACTAAACCCTATTTTTGCACAACATAACCTTAAGTCATACCAATTCGTACTAACATTCAGGACTTCTGCCTCTCGTGGAATGAATACTAGCTGCACCTACATTAAAAGGAAATAATTATTATATAAGCAAAGTTTGTTTTTGTGGCTGAAAGTAATGGGCAGTATAATAAACAGAGTAGTTCTGTAAAAAGCTTTTTTTTTAAAAAAAAATGCAAAGGGAAGTGTAACCTAATAGTTGTTTTCTTCCTTTTTCTCAGAAAGTTGCAGATAGGACTCCAGGTCACTGGAAATATATAAACTATATCCTATATTAGCTTAAGTATATGAACACACACAAATGGTCCCCTCTTTACTGCCATAACTTCCACTACTCTACTGGGAAGGTTTCCAAAAAGAGCATTCGGGAGGTTGGCCATTGGCAGTGGGGATGAGGCCAGGCTCACAGTTGGTGATTCAATTCATCCCAAAGGGGTCCAGTTGGGATGAGATCATGGCTTTGTGAAGACCAGTCATGTTCCATCTCAGCAAACAAAAAGCACTGTATTGCATTGTGTTTGCCCAAACTGTTGCACTTAGCAGTAAGAACAGAATTCTTACCTTAATATTTTCTTTCACTAGAGTCAAACCATGGAAAACAGCCAAGACCATTATTCCATCTGTACCAAATGTCACCATTGGCATCATCCATTTAGCAAGGTGGTTATCTAATGGCATTGTCTAAGTTGAACGTGACAGATGTGCCGGAATCATAAGCACATGGATATGGGTCAGGTAACCATACACATTGAAAGTTGTACAAAACGGATTATTGGCACGAGTATGGCTGGCTTTATATTACAGAAGTGGAAGTGTCAAAAAATGCAGTGGGAGGCCCCAACCAGGAATGTTATCAGCAGTGTAAGTATATGTGATTTTTTTTTTTTTTGCTTACAAAACATTGGGCAGATAATGTTTCATTTATCCCCCCCCCCCAGGGTTTGATCCAATTCTGATATACCCCCCGCTGTCTTCCCAAACTTCTGCTGTCAGTCAGCCTCTTATACTTGGAGAAAGCAAGGTGCAAAGTGCAAAAATGACTGCAATCTGACATTTGCTTTAGCCCACTATGCGGCCACGTTACACAGTTACCACCACTAGGTGGAACCGATGCATAAAAAAAGGGTCGATTCTTACACTTATTTTTTTTTTCCCAACTTACTTTTTATTATTTTTTACAATACATGTAAACCATAATAATTACACTGCTTATTTATTAATTTCTCCAGAGAGAAAAGAAAAATACCATAACTTAACATAACTGGTAGATCCACCCCCCAAAAAAAAACAAACCCCTAGACACAACCATTTCATATTCTATATTACTGCTAACTTCTCTTCTCTCATAAGCTGGGAAATGGGACCTCCTGTTTTTTCTAATTCCGGCCAATAAAAATCTGACTGTATTTGATAATTGAAAAAGAGGCTTTGTTGGGAATTTTGCCATAAATGTTTAATAACACCAGTTCTGGAGATAAAACAACTCTCGTTAAATATAATTTGATATAGACACGCCCTGCAAGCCCAATTCGGGGAAATAACACCACGCCCTACCACATCGAAAATAGAACTAATACTCCAAAACCCCTCACCCAATAAACTTACCACAACGCTGTATGCGTCTCTCCTGGCAACAGTTAAACCACCATTTAGCACAGCCTATGCAATGTGGCACAGGGACTTCCCAGAAATAGACAAAGATGATTGGGACGAAGCCACGGACAAAGCCTACGACTACTTAGTCTCAACTAGAGACAGGCTGATACAATTTAACATCTTACACAGACTCCACATAACCCCCCTGAGACTACTTCCTATGGGCAGGCGCGAGTCCTCTAGGTGTCCCAAATGCAATGCCCCAGAGGCAAACTACATACACCTCATCTGGCAATGCCAAACCATTCAATCCTACTGGGCACAAGTAATGAGATATATCCAAGAGAAAACCTCCCTCCCAAACATCCGAACACCCAAGGTCTGCCTATTGGGAGTAGTTGATGACCTCACCCCAACAATTCATACGAGAACCCTCTTTCGTAGCCTACTATTTTATGCCAGGAAATGTGTATTGTTACATTGGATGGCCCAAGACCCTGCATGTTGTATGTTATTGTTTTGTATTAAAAATGCAAAATAAAAACCTTTTAAAAAAAAATATAATTTGAGAAAATGTCCAGAAGGATTGGATAGTAGAACAAGACCACCATATATGTAACATATTTCCTATTTCTTTGTTACATCTCCAACAAGTATTAACAGTTCCTGGATAAACCTGTGACAATTTTGTCCACTTTCTTATTATAATTACATGGACATTGGGCAATTACATGGACATTGGGCATTCTCTCACACACCTTCCATTTGTGCAAAACAGGAAAAAAAATGTGATGGTCTGATGCTGTTTTAAACTTATCACTCCAACCCATAGGATGCCCCATTTACAAACTCAAGTGCAAAGAGATAACACTGAGCATGTCCTGATGCCAATGACAAATGTACTAGTTACCATACTGTATATTCTCCTAACAACTTTCCGTAATGCTGTTACTAATGCATCACACCTGGATGTGACGCCACCCCCACTCTGAAAACATTTGCCCCAACTTGTGCCCAATATACTCACAACTTCATAATATGCTCACAATAACACAACTTAACATTTTTTTTATGCTGCAATTCTAGGAAACAACTTCATTGTGGGGGAAAAAAGATGGCAAGCTGTACAAGAATTAAGCTTAGTGGGTCCTACACACACAGGGATATTTCTGCCTGGCCAGTATTTATTCTGTGTGGACAGTGGAATAATGTTATAAATGGCTACGTATTATAGTTCAGCAGAAGACATATATGTAGGGACCCATAAGGTTAATATGCCCCTATGGCTTTAAACCCTACAACTTCGTAGTTTCTGTTTTTACTGGGCAAAGATCCATGTATCAATTTAGAGTTATGCACTTATGCCTTATTGGTTTACAGGTTGACTCCACCCTTTGCACTCCACTACAGTGTTTAGCACAGAGGTGGGTCTTCCTCTTTGGATGCCTCTGTGTCTCAGGTGAAGGATTAACAGAGCCCCAGTAAAGCCATATTTTACCCCAGAGTCATCACCTGGGGTCACCTGGGGGGACAGGGACCCCGTGAACGAGGACCAGTTAGATAATTAGATAATTACTCTTGTAGAGCACTTTCTAGGAAAGTGAGATAGAGAGGGAAGGAAGCAAGAGCAGTTTTGGCTCCATCAAGGAAAGTAGCTGGAATTATCCTTCCATACAGGCAATGTTGCCTCAGCATAGCACCACAGTTAAGACACAGTATACAGGCAGTACCTAAACCCTGATCCACAGTCAGCTGTAGGACTCTTAAAGCTAGAGGTATTCAACCTGAGGACTGAGGTATCTATCCTGACTGCTTCCAAAGGGGTGCCAAGCTGACCAGGTGCATTTACCCTGCCCAGTCTCTAAAGGAGGTGGGATAAACCGGTGTGCATCCTCTCTTTGCTGTCCTCAGGGAGTACTATCATATAACATCTCTATGTGAATATATTGCAATAACCCTGCACATTAATTGTCTTGATAAACCAGTTCTATTGTTCAACTGTAAGAACCTTCTGGCATCCATTTTTGCTAATCTGCACAGCACACAGCTACAGTGAGTTGTAGTTGCTCTACACCCTTGGTCACTTCCACATAGCGAAGGCCCATCCTGAAGGATTGAGTCACATGTACCCCATGCTCTAAACCTATACAAGCCATGGTTTGACTGTTTTACAGCCTAATAGGGGTTAAATATATATGAGAGCAAACACTCTATAAGACTGAATTCAAACAAGCTGAAAAGATTGCTTGTGGATATAATAAGCACACATTACTGGCTGTGTAGGACAAATGACTTATTTATGGAGAATGCTCCCGATATTACACACCAGAATATTATCCAGTAGATTCGACCACAAACTACAATGAAAGCTCTTGGAAAACTCCTGCTTCTTTGGACTGGAAATTCCCAATTGGCCCAGTACATAGGCCCCGCCCCCTTCCTTCCGTAGCAGCCTGAGCACAAGTCACACTAGCAGTCGGTGCAGTTACAGGCAGACATGAAGCAGTTTCCCGCAGGGGATCTAGAGGGGCTGCAGCAGGTCGGCAGAGGGGGCTTCGGAACAGTTTATAGAGGATGGAGCCGGAGTCTGAATATGGAAGTTGCCCTGAAAACTTTTCAAAGAGCACAAAGGTATAATATTAAGATACAGAATTTGTATGGCAGTCAGAATGTAATAATAATGAACAGGGAAAACACAGAGTCAACATATTTACCTTTTTGACAAACAATTTCTCATTGCCTTTTGCTTTGTGAACTCTATTATCTGGAATGCTTGTGACCTAGGGTTTAGCTTTAGCCATCTGCATGTCTTTGTTTATAGATACTAATGAAATGGTGCCCCCCAGAGGCTAGATTTAGAAAATGGTAGAATAACAGCATCTCTACTCCGAATTTTAATACTGTGCACCCCTAGGCCAGCTGCCTCATACACCCACTGCCCACCAACCCCATTACATTACTAGTTCCTCTAGAAGTATCAAAAAAAAACATTTACTTTTTCCTATTTATTTATTTATGTATGTATTCCTGGTATATAGATTTCCACAGCACTCTACAGAGATTATGCATTCATTACATTAGTCCCTGCCATAAAGAATATTGTACATTATATACTATTGTACACTACTGTACATTTTGAATTCTAAATATCCTTGCTGAACTACCAATTGTGCCAGCTATTGCCTTAGCATGACTTTTATAGAACAATCTCAGATGCTAGATTATTAGCCTTGTACTGTTTGGACCTTGTTTATGCATTATTATTTCTTATCCTCGTGAATAAAAAACACATACACCAATTCACATTCATTTATAGAACATTATTTTATCTTATTATAGCTCAAGGTGCTGATTATACACTTAACCTGTTTATTTTTCTCCACAAGCAGCAGCCAAACAGTTTACAACATGTAGGAGCAAATGTTGGATTGTGCAATACTGAAATACGGCCAAATCTGTTCTAAGTAATAGTTTCAGCAAAGTAATAAAAGGTGCAAAGTTTGTAAAAGTTCAGCAACTCACAACAATCAATCAGCATGTACAAGGTTGAACTGGGGGGTGCAGGGTCCACTGGGACTGCCACCCCTGGGGGCACGCCAGGTGCCCGTAGAGGCCACCTATCTTACCCCCTCCCTCAAGCGTCAATCAGGGATGGGGTCTGCCTGGAAGCAAGTTTCTGATTGGTTACCATGAGTTTTATAACTAAACAAAGTTTATCCTATTTATAACAGAAAAGTCTGAAAGTAAAGTGCCAAACACAAAGGATTAAAGGGAAATTTGAAATTAACCAGTTCTATATCTGTTTCCAGTTTTAGCATCAATAAGCTAATGAAAGACATTCTGAAGGAAAGAGAAGTGATGGAGAAAGCTAGCAACCCATTTGTCATTCTTCTTCTCGGTATGTATGAGAGACAGGAAGGAGAAGTTAGCGAACATGGCCTTGTCATGGAATACGTGCCCAATGGAAGCCTTCGCTCGTTGTTTGACACTATGGATGTTCCTTGGGCTCTGAGGTTTCAGATGCTCCACCAAGTGGCCCTGGGAATGAATTACCTCCACACGCTTGATCCTCCCATCATTCACAGGGACCTAAAGCCAAGCAATGTTCTTTTGAATAAGCACTTTGATGTTAAGGTGAGTGCCATGTATCTTATCCTAAAGGAGTGTCTTTGCTAGTATTCTTCCTAAATGTTTCCATAATGGGCCTTAGGGCTCCCTTGCACTTACTTACTTACACTCTGAGTAATAGTAAATTACTCCTAATGTTTACTTACCAATTACTGAGATAAGAGTTCTTCATGTCTTCATAAAGCTTAGAACATATATCGTTCTATATTTCTCAGTTAAATACACCCTATCCCAGATACCTGTAATACCTCTGTGTGTTATTGTTTTGATTGTTTGTTTTTAAGATCACAGACTTTGGATTATCAAAAATCGCTGGTGCAACAACCTCTGCAACTCCCTATTTTGCTGGAACCCCATCCTACATGGCTCCAGAAGCTCTCACTGACCTTAATTACAAACCCACCATGGCCTTTGATGTGTACAGGTGAGAGAAGCAGCCCTAACTTCTTAAAGCAAATATGCCCATAAATTTGAACAGATAATAATTTGCCATAAATATAAGCAACAGCATTAGTAACAAGCAAGATGGAGGGGGGAAGAGCAATGAGTTATTTGCTACTGGCTTTTCTGGCTTTCATAGTCAATGGTTGTGGCTTTCCTAAAGGGTGCCTTCATTTTACCCATTAAAATACTACAACGTATATGTTAATAGGATGCATATAATGAAATGGCAGAAGGGAAAAAGAAAAAGCCTGTAGCCTACAGTAGGGGCCCATTCATTAACATACAATGGTCCGATTACTAAAAAATCATATTTTTTCTAAAGATTAGAACTTTTGCATATTTTCTACGATATTTTGGTTAACTTACGCAACTTTTTCGTGCTTTGCCACAATTTGTGTGACAAAATCGTATTTGTCATAACGAGTATGAAAGTTTTGGAATTCATTAAAGTTCAGAATTCATTCAAGCTGCAGAGTGCCACTGAGTCCTTGGGAGGCTTTAAAAATCATGCACCGAAGGTTCAAAGTCAGAAAGTTTTTTGCACCGGTTACAATCTTTCGGATACGAAAATTTCGGATCGTACCACAATATTTTCGTACGACCACAATATGAAAGATAAACCCAATGATACAGTCATTTATATCAACACCAGTCTATTAGGGTTGCCGCAAGAGCTAGAAATTTTACTGTCCCCTCTAGGAAACAATAATAATTAGCACCAACCTCAAAAGGGTTATGGGATCTTCCATAAGCATTGCATAAAGTCCTAGAAAGTTGAAGCAAGGTCTGCCTGTAAACATGTGTATCAGCCAACTGCTTTCTTGCCTGTAAAACGTGCTGAGGCATGAACTGAAAGGATGTGAAAAATAGAAAGATAGAGCATATACCTTTCATCATGGAATAAGCTGATCCACACCTATAATTGGTGCTCTTGTGTGACTTTGCTATTTTTTTTCTAATGTTTTTCAGCTTTGGCATCATGATTTGGGCAGTCCTCTCTGGTGAAGAACCCTTCCCTAGTATGTACTATTTTTGTGCAAGAAATATGACTATAACAAACCTATAACTATAACAAACCTTTATAGTAACTATACTTAGGAAATAGCATTATATGCCCAAGTGACCTAGCTCGTTCATTATGCACATGAGTGTGAACCCAACATGGCCAACCACACTTGCAGCTCCTTCTTGGTGTGGGCAGCGTAGCACTCAAAAGGTGGGTTCTCTTCACAAAATAATATTGTCTCCAGTAACCAGAGACAATATAGTCAATATAGACAATGCAGTCACTTTTGCAGCACAAAAAAACAATTTTTCATTATATTGGTGCCCTTTAATCAAGCCATTACCTTGACGAGTATAGTTGTACACTTTTCTTTGTTGATTTTAGTAAGAACATTAAACATTTGTGTGTTTTTGCTCCACAGATGCACATCCAGCATTGATTCAGTTACACATACCCAATGGGCAGAGGCCTAGTCTGGAAGTGCTGGATCACCTGAGCCACATTAAAATGGTGCCAGAAGCCAAAGAATTAATGATAAAGTGCTGGAGTGGAAATGCTGATGCCAGGCCCAGCTTTCTTGGTTAGTTGATGGACAAGTGAGATTATTGATGTCTGTTGTGGGAACTGCATCGGTCTGGGTTACTGCTCAGTGGTATTAAATTTGCACGCCCTGTAGGTCTCGTTGGCACTTTATAACATTTGCTTACTTACTCTCTATAAGGGAAAGAATGGGCTCATTTTATTTCCTAAAATGTCCCTGAATGCACTGAATCCTACTTTCATTAACTGATTGGTTGAAAAAGATGAACTCATATGATGGGTTTGCCAAAACAATGGGTTTTTCTAAACCAACATGGCTGCTGCTTGTTTTCTGACACAGCCGGTCCCTGGTGGTAGAAAAGTCACCTCTTATTTAAGCAACATCATTTTTATTAAAATTTGCTAAACCATAATGGCCATTTTGGAACAAATGATGTATAGAGTATAATAATAATTGTCACTGACGCTGTTATTACTTTGCTCCTAAAGTTGGCTAATACATGCCCAGATAGGATTTGGCATTTAGACGATTTTGCCTATATTGCCCAATCAGCTAGCCATGTATGGCCAGTCACAGGAGATTTAGACAAATAACCCTCAACCCTGCTGGATTGTGAATTTTTGTCCTTGGCAGAATTTGGCCAAAAGGAAGTGAAGATCAGCAGGAGCCCCATGGTTCATCTTTAGCTCCTGTTGTTCTTATCCTTCAAGCAGTCGGCACAAATACAGAGAATACAAAGGTGGTTATACACGATTTCCAATGGTATCTGTTAATTTGGACTGTGGGCCACCTTAAGGACTATGACATACAATGTTTCCATTTTGTGTGGAACAACTTCCATAGAAATATGTTGGGCAAAGGGCAATAAAGTATTTATTAATTCAAGGTACTTTGGGGTTATTTGGCACCACCTTTTTGATATATTGTATGGTTATCCCCATAGGGACCAAGTTTTCTTGTGGATAATTCCATTTTAATAATGGAGAAAAACACACTAACCAAACACATGTTGCTATAAGTATTTGATATAAAGAGGACATCGTGTACATGTGGTATTTCTACATATAACATTTGTGTAGGTGACTGTATGAAACTGAATTTAGATTTAAATATGTTCCATTAAAATCAACCTCCATCCATCTACATTGCAGAGTGCAGCCATGCAACAAAACTCATGTTTGAGTTGTACAGCAGTGAGATAAAGGGTGCCATTCGGACAATGGAGGACCACACACATCAGTTACAAAATGAGGTATTGTGTATGACGTGGGGCTAAAGCAGGGATAGTAGTTGTGTTGTGATGGGGATCGTCATTAAGGTCTAATCCAGTGTATTGAATAAGGCTCCTCTTCAACATGTTGGGCAATGCTGTGACACAGTTTTATTCCTGTCATCAAAGCTGTTGGTAAAAACCTATTGTCTCAATTAAAAGTGTGCTCCACCCACACATACCAGATTTTCTGCCTCCTGGAGACTTCCTCTGCTGATTATAGTTTTGTTTTGCCTTTATGTAAAACCTAAACCATAAAGTAGGTGCTAATAGTTATATGTATCTAATCAGTGTATCCAAACCAATACTGAAGTACAAACCACATTTTGCCATAAGCATGGCAAGCAATTGGTCAAAGACATTTATTGTATATAGAGCAGAACAAAGGGGGAATCTAGAATACTTATGGAAATGAAGGAATGGTGCAGTAAGTGCAATATAGGAAAGGGAATGAATGTGCAGGAGTAAAAGTACAATAACAGTGTTGATAACTAATTCACCAAACTATAGTCGATGTTTAATAAATATGTACCAAAATGAGACTTAAGACACGATAGTGTGCAGGGGTTGATTAAGTGAAAGGGGGATACACTTTTATTTATAAATGCCTTATTTTTGTACATATGTTTTGCTCCACAGACATTAGAAGACCCAGGATATGACAGCACCTGTCAAGACAGTTCATTAAATCAAGGTCAGTAAAATGCCCAGAACAAACTGGATGTTGTCAATGTGGACAAGCACTAATTATATTTGATAATGATGATACTAAGCAGAATTTAACTAATTCAAAGGAATTCAATGTTAAATTAAAGATGATTGGTTCCATTTGTGCACAGGAACATCAAATAGTACTGTTTTCTAACTAGAAAAGCCACTTTCTTTAGATGCCTACAGTACTTTATATTGGGCCTTAAACAGTAATACATTTTGTAAAGCAGCACATGAGGGCCATGTCCCCTAAAACTTAAGCAGCAGTATATGCATTTGATCTTACTTTTTTGCATGCTACATCTTTGATAAAAAAAAACAAAAACATTAAACATTACTAAATTCTACAGCACTGTTATATAATACTTTTTATTAAAAAAATGTCATCGGCCAGGTTATGCTATTGTCTTACAATATCACTTTCCGCATTATACTAAAACGTCATTTTAGCGTAAACATCCCTTTTAAGAAAGAATAGCACATAAATGTTACTATATAAATGGGGTATTGAAAGGGACAGCCAATGTGTTGCATTTAATCACAGGAGGGTGGTGGCTATTTAACACTCTGTATATTAGAACATAATGAAGGTACAGCATCTGGCTCTTATACATTATGAATATCTGTAGAATGTTGGACACATTCACAAAACTAACAGCATTTTCCTGTGTTTAGTTATAGCTGCAATTAAAGGAGACTCCCAAGAAACAAGGCAGGACGAGGTGAGTAACAACAAGAAAACGTTATTCCCCTTCTTTTGCATTGAGAAAAATACTAAATGATTCTTGAGACTCCAGGGGTCCATAAACCATCCAAGTGGTGCTGCATGTAACACACCTAAAGCCCCCTGTTGTTGCAATGTGTGCTTGCCTCCGAATGGTAAGAGAGAATTATATATGTTTGTGCTAAATAACCTGAATGAGTGGCCCTTGCAGTATCCTGCTCCATTTTGTCCCAGTCATTATCACTTTTATATCATATTGCCAGTCCACTCCAAATAAAGTGCAATGAAATAAAGAATTCAATAAAATGAAGTTAACTAATGCGTTTTCAGCCCTGGCAGATCCAGTCCTATTTACTTTTAAGATTGGTAAGAGTGGGACTTAAAAGTTCTGCTATCAGTCTGCACCCAACAACAGTTTAACTTGGTTAAGGGACTACTTAGATATCGGGCATTATTATTCCAGCTGAAAGCTAAGCTCGACTTTACCTTACTGAGCGTGTTGAGGGCTAACATGAAGCTCATATCTTTGGATTTAGAAAAGCTAACCATGATGTTACTATTCATCGTTATTTCCAGGATACAAAGATCTGCTAGTAGGGAAACATGAAGTGATGAAATATATACTAATAAATATGATATGTTTGTCCATATTCTTTTATTAGTAGGGATTCTGACCATAGCTATTGGTTTTACTGTAGCTTCCACATAAATTTTACCCTAGTGAAATTGTGTAAGTTTTGTTTGTACGGAAATTATTATAATATTATATTTTATACAAGGTTTAATTGAATGCCCATTACTTGATCATTATTAGGCCCTCTATAACATTTTTAACTTAAATGTTTAATTAGAATAAATGACCAATCAGATTTCAATATTTATTTCCCTATTCTCAGCAACCCCAGGCAGTTGCAATATTTAATGAAACTACAGAGATTTTTCAGGAGGAACCATCAGACAAAGGTAAGTGGCAGTTACATCGCGATACAAAAAAATTTTTTGGTGCAAAAAGTCCCAAATCTGAATTGTTTTCCAAAACTCGAATGTTTAAAATTAAGGGCAAAAAAATCTGAAAAACTCAAATGTATAAATTAGGCATCTAAAATCTTACGACTTCATTTAGAGGTTTTTTCAATTGAGGTTTTTCCCATATTTTGAGTTTGTAGACCCATTGAAAATTAGGTAGAATATAAAATGTAAGGCATTTGAGTTTTATTTTCTTTTGTTAAGGTTTAATTCTAGCTTCTTATATTCAAATCTTCTAATAAATAAGCAAACATTCAAGTTTGGTAAAAAAAAAGTGTATTTAAAATGAAAAAGATTCACAAATTCAAAAATTGATAAACACACCCTCTAAGAAGGCAAGGGGTACAAATAACTAACAGACCCTACTATGCTATTTTTAAGTTGAGGGCAAAATAGCAGATCATATATGATTTTTCCTGGCTGCTTGAAAATATAATTCCATGCACTCATCTAATCATTTGCCCAATGTGAATCATTACCCGTAAAAATTTTCCATCCCACATATTTAGGGGGGCCTGTTCACCAAGATTTTTGCATTGATCAAGCTGCCATAATTCATTACAAAGTCCAAAATGGCATTTTTTTCAGTGTGTGTATTCTTATCCTATGCCAATGGAATACCTAAATTTAACACCATCTCAATCTAGGAGTATCCAATATCAGTCAATGAGATAAGTTAAGGTGGAGAGGAAAATCTGGTGTACAAAGTATTCATCTTAAAAAAACTGGGACCAACTTTAATGTTTGCCAGTTTTACATTAGTAAATTCCCATAATTAATTTGCTGATGAATTCAAAGAGCCATACATGCACAGACTGTTAAAAAGTAAGGCAAAAATCAACCAAACTGCATAACCAAAATTGTTCTTGTATGGCCATCTTAACTAAAAGAAGCTTGGAATAAGCTTATTGGGGACAATTTATGAATCTTCAATACTTTTACTCGCTCAGTAAAAAAAATATTGAATGTCTACTGTGCTCAAACACCCCATAGAGCTCAAATCAGCTGTCATTATCAGCCTGTCTGAATGTAGGCAGTCATATTGAGAACTGTATTTTTATTAATATTTAAGGATGCACCAAACCCCAATTTTTTTTTAATAAGTATCAAACTTTCAACAAAAGATTCAATAGAATCCCAAAGCAAATCTGAACCTTCATTTGCACATTCAATTTGGAAAAAAAATAATTTCTTGTCATTTATACATCCACTGCATTTACCTACTGTAATAATATACTGATGCCACTGATGTTTTCTTCAGTATTTTTTTCTATTTACTACAGGAAAGACACTTAGCAATGCTATAGAAGCCATAAAGGAATCTCAGGATTACAAGCATATCATAGATTGTGCCACGGACATTGGTAAGACAGTGGAAAAAGGTGGACAACAAGTTGGGAAATTTTACAATGACAATAGAGGTGAAGTACAAAAAGTTGCAGAGCTTTGGAAACCCATAAGGAAATTTTTTAAGTAAGTCTTCTCCTTACCAAGTACCAGAAAGATAAGCTTGCAGATCAAGGTTGATAGCTATCTACAAAGTCAACAAAACTGGTTGGACGTAGCCTTAACCCCACATTGCTTGTTCCCACAATAAGACTCTGCATACCCTCTATGCTATCTGCAATATTCAGGCACCAAAATAATATGCAAGTATAACACGACAAAATCGAACAAAATCACAAACAAATGATGATATTAGGAACTTGAACCTACTGGCTATCTTAAGTATGCAAGAAAATGTTGTGGAGGAGATATACTCAACCCTACCAGAGAAAAATGCAGGACATAAACCAGAGAAGCATTCCAACAAAACTTAGAGGGGAATTTACAAATGCACAGGTTTTGTTTTTTTTTTTTCATCAAAACACAATTTTGTCATGAAAAATAACCCACAATTATTTTTTCCGAATGCAAAAATATGCCATTTAAAACCTGTCGAGATCATGTAGCAGTCAATGGCAACTGGAGGATCTTTCTTTGCTTCGTGGTTTTGGAGGTGTTGGGGTTTTTCTTGACACTGGCTTTTGTACAACAACATGAAAAAGTCACGGTTATCATTCAAAAGATGAAAAAATCCCAGTGTTTCTGATTCTTTTTTCGTTCGTTCTTCTTCAATTCAGATCTTTTGAGAAGTGACTGACAATTATGGAAATGAGTTTAGTAGTGGTTTAAAAAACTACAAAACCATAAAGATCTAAAGAAAAAATAAAAAATGGAGGGATACCACCATATGCTTTGCTATAAGAAAATGTGCGGGTACGGGGAACTTAGTTACTTCCTTACATATTGTGTACTTATGTGGACTGATCCTGTCGAAATAGGTTGAATGGTCTCTGCCAAATAGGCTAACCTGCAAGCGCATTTGGGCATACGAACCATAGACTCTGAGTCACATGTAGTGTCCATGAATGTCAAATCTCTTCCCAAAATTTGGATGGCTGAAGAATGTAGTTCTACTAGAACACTAGCACCTACCACATGTATACCTTCCATTTTTATGGAGCAATAAAAGTCTCTGTGACCTCAGCCATGAGAAGCAAAGATCACCTTTACCAACCTATAATGTAAACTGCATGAACAGTGATAGGATAACAAAGGCGGCTCCTAAAATTCCCTAATTTCAGCATATGCATATGGGGCACCTTACTCATAACCGAATAATAAATGATATTCATGTCAATTTGTACGCACTGCAACCTTTATTCTGGATGATTGTATGCAATATTGGTTTTCAAGGTAAGACATAATAAGATATATCTAAGTGTACAGGAATAGTTTTTTTCATAGTGGGCCATGGCTGCTTTCAGATCCACTGTCTGCTGCCTTTAGTGGAAAATGTAATTAGTCTATCATTTTTATTCGGTCCTTATATTTTTATAAACAATAGTTACAACACTTTTTTTTAGATGCAGGAAGTTCACCCGAATCGATGTTAAAATTAAATATTCATACTGTCAACAACCAGTCTGAAGATCTTCAAGATCATTCTCCGTTTCCAATCATAACTGAGCCTCAATTCTCTATTAATGTCAGGTGCAGGCACAGGTAGGTGGCTGGCAGGTAGGAGCCTATGTGCTGTGTAACACGGAGAGAGTAGGTATTTGTTCATAGGCCAGAAACATGTTATGGTGAAACATGATTTATTATAAGAAGTGAATAATGAAGTGAGCAATAAACAAATACAAAAGTCCTTACAACAGGCCAGTGGTCAAAGGCAGGCAGCAAACAACACAAGTCCTTATAACAGGCAGAGGGTCTGGACTGGCAGAGAGCAAAGAGAGTCCGATAAACATGCTGTGGTCAGGGGCAGGCTGAAAACAGAGAGAAGTCAAATAAACAGGCCAGGGTCAAAACCAGGAGATCCAACCAAGGTCAGGAGCAGGTGCAGAAGAACAGGGTATAGAACACAGAACCAGGCAGGAATCAGGCAGGAATCAGGCAGGAACAAACCACAGGTACAGGTGCTGGATCAAGCTATTAGGCTTTAATGATCAAGTAACCAGGAGTTGCTTGTAACAAGCTTATAAAGCCCACTGATTGCCGGATTGCAAACACCTGGGCTTACTGAGGGAGGAGGTGAGCATGAACAAAGACCAGTTGAAGAGTATTTAACAATATGTGTAGAACTGAATCCCCAAGGTCTCCAGAGGCTCAACAAGGTAATGCAGAACCAGTTTGACATACAGCCCAAAGTTCGAGCACAGGCAAGCCCTGACAATTAATGCAATTAAATCATTGTCTACTTTTAAAACCACATACCTTACCTGCAAATAAATTACTATAAATTCATATACTTTCTCTAAAACTTTGTTAATCCTATCTTCATTTTCAATTTTCCTGCCCAGGTTCCATTACATGAAATGAAATAAAATCACAAATCACATATAGTTTTTGCACTTAACTCTCCCAGACCAAAAAGAATCACCTCCTTTCCAGTCTATTTTTACAATTTCATAATTTTCATTATTATTTAAAAACCAAACTCTTGTAGAACAATAGTCAGCACTGAGAGGATAAAAAATCAAAAACTACTGCCCTCCTGGTTTTTCCTTTTACACTCCTTACATTCAAGGTCAATTTAAGCACCATAAAGTCACATCACCTTTACATACCACTGCATATATCTCCAAATCTGGAGCGAAGGTCAGTCTTTCTTCACCCACCAGCACTTCTCATTTAGCTATTACCCCACCAGAAATATCTTGTATTGAATCCTCTTGATCTTCCACATTTCCTACTACTCTTAAAGAGTTGTTATCTGAATCAGACCTACATCTTTTGCAATATGTTCTTTTTTGCTTACTAATTCTCCATCAATTCCAACTTCCTGTCTTTCTTCTTCTTATTTTCTATATCTACTGTTTCAACACACTAAACCCAAATAAACAAAGGTCATCTCCAAACGTTAGTCCTTGAAAAGGAACAATAGCTACAGTTTCTTCTCTTTGCACATCTGCTTCTTTTAGCTTAATCACTGCTGTTTCTTTCACTTCCTTCTCTCTTTTTCTTGCTTCCACTTTTTACCGCATCCACAAAACCCATTATCCTTTTAAGGCACACTCTATACATATGCCCACGTTTTGAACATTTTTTTCATTTGTACACTCAGAATGTCCAAATTCCAAACAATTTGCGCACATAGTTAGCCTTGATTCACAATCCTGTAGATACTAGTTATCGCACCTATGCCAATATTTCGGCATCCCACAATAAAACATAAAAGCCTGTTCTGTACCCACCCTAAAATTGGATGGGGGGGGGGGGGGTGTAACATGCCATCATCAAACAGGACCCTTTCATAAAACTTGACCCTGAACAATCTCTTCCCATTCCACATAGCAAAATGATTTACATTTTTCAGAAACACAATCTCATCTTCATTTTTATCAAATGTTTCGGCACTTCTTCCATTTTCGCATACAGGTTGTACATCTGCACTGTGAAGATTTTTGTTGTGTCTGGATGCAATAACTTTACTTCCACATCTTTGAATATGGCATGGTCTTTATTTGCCTTATATATATTTTTTTAACTTCCAATCCCCTCTGTTGTAAAGAAAACTTTATATAATCTACTTCTCGGAAATTCTGGAAGGCTAAAAATATCCTAGAGCTCAAGTAAACTGATCTTTATGACCATCTGTTTAAGCACCCCTCTGCAGTAAGTTTCAAGATCCTATAGAGATGATCACTCCCCACGCTTCATAGGCCTCTCCCTATAGCAGCTTGAGACTTTAGTCCCTTAATAAGTGGAAATATCTCAGAGCCAAGAGGTTACAAACTAGTTGCTGAACCTTCTGACACAATAACTGATTGTGCCAAAAGGCACATAATGGATTTTTACATAGAATTTTTTACATTCGCGTGGACTATGTTAAAGGAGAAGGAAAGGCTAGTAAAGAGTTAATCTCAAGCTGCAGGCATACCTTCAGTTGTCTCAATAGTGCCCTTAAGTCTCCCCATATTTCTCCCGTTCAGATGATCAGAAGCCAAACAGGAAGAAAAAAACGCTAAGCTGTGTAAAGAAAGTTCCCATAATACCTCACTCCTGCACCAAGACCCAGACCAGTGTACATGCTCAGTTAGTTAGACTATGGGGCACATTTACTAATCCACGAATCCGAATCACGAATGGGAAAAAATCGTACTGGAAACGAAAATTTCGTAAGATCGCAAATATCACGAAAATGCTTATGAAAAAATCGTATTAGTCACGATAATATCGTATTGGCGATCCGAAAGTCACGAAATTTTCGTACCGAACAATTGTAAACAGCGGTAAAACCTTTTCAGATTTTTTCGTGCAAACGTCCGAAAAAGTCGAGCGCCGTACGAAAAAGTCGTGCGGACGCCCGAAACATACGATCGCAGCGTTCGCATGAACGCTCGAGCGTTTGTGCTTTTGTAAATGTGCCCCTATGAGTCAGCTTCCTGCTGATTGGCTCAAATCCACATTCCTAAGGGGGGGGAGTGAGTTCTTAGCATTCTTGAGGGAGGGGGAGCAGGAGAGGGCTGCATGTCTCTGGCAGAGGAAAACAGACACAACAAATCTTTTGACAGAGAACTCAGTGCAGCATTTCTGTGAGTGCTTATGGCTGTATTTACATTGACCTTTCTGATAAAGCTTACTTAGTTTCTACCTTTCTTTCTCCTTTAATGTTAATTAACATGAGTGTCCAATTTTTAATTCCCCAATGCAAACAGTATCAAATCTTTTCATTCCAGAGTGAAAAATAAACTGGCAAATGTGTCTCAGAATGTGGTAAGTTTTACTGGATAGTTGTAATGTAAACATTAGGCCAAAACCCTAACGTTCTCCAGGCACTGATTCCAGATATTGCTTGTGTTAAACAGAATAATTCCCTTACAGTGATGTCACTGCCAGTATCTCAACTCCTCTTTAATGACATCATTGGACATATCCTGCCCTTCTGCTGATGCACAAATATTCAAAGTTCAAAGGTCTGGCTGGTTTGGGCACAGATATAAAAAGCACAGGCACTAGGAGTAGGAAATTCCTGACTGGTGTATATCACTACTGTACAGCTCCCTGCTTGCCAATGGGTTACACAATCACTTGTGGTTTTAACCTGTAACAAGACTATGATGTCATCACAACTTCTGATTTCACTTTCTTTGTCTTTAACCTACAAATATCAACATCTCAGAAACAGGTTTATGTGATAGTAATGATGTGCAGGTCAGCTGGAAACTCTCACTTGCTCCAGCACAAGGTTTGCCTGGTTTATGTGCATTTAAGAAATGGCGCTAAAACTAGGAAATACCTGGCAGGTCCATCACTGCACTTCTACCTGATTGCCAGTGTAAATGTATACATCTCAGAATGTAGTAAGTTTTATGGGATAGTAGTAATGTAAACGTTAGGCTAAAACCCTTTCTCCAGGCACTGATTCAGGCCTTGCTTGTGTGAAACAGAATCATTCCCTTACAGTGATGTCACTGCCAGTATCTCAACTCCTCTTTAATGACATCATTGGACATATCCTGCCCCTTCTGCTGATGACTCTGTGGGGTCAGGCACAAATATTTAAAGTTCAAAGGTCTGGCTGTTTTGGGCGCAGATATGAAAAGCACAGGCACTAGGAGTAGGAAATTCCTGACTGGTGTATATCACTACTGTACAGCTCCCTGCTTGCCAATGGGTTACACACTCACTTGTGGTTTTAACCTGTAACAAGGCTATGATGTCATCACAACTTCTGATTTCACTTTGTTTTTAACCTACAAATATCAACATTTCAGAGTCAGTTTTATGTGATAGTAATGATGTTACTTGCTCCAGGCGCAAAGTTTGCCTGGTTTGGGTGCAGATAAGAAATGGAGCTAAAACTAGGAAATACCCGGCAGGCCTATCATTGTACTGCTACCTGACTGCCAGAGGGTTAATAATCACTTATTGCCCTATAAGGCTGCTGACAGGCAGGGCACTTTCCTTGGCCCCAGGACAGGGGCCGAAGCGGGAATAACATTTATTAATCACTAATGCCTCCCTAAAGCGCCTCAACCTCCCTGCGCTTGCTTGCCTTTAGCTCAGGCCCTGCTCATGTCAGACTCTGAGCCCCCGCCCATAATAACACAAAGGGCGTTACACTCACTAAACTACCTAACCAGCGTAATTACTGTTTGCACACACATCCTACTCCCTTCAGCCAAACCCCCAACCCGAAACCCAGCCGCCTATCAGTGACCGGAAGTACCTCGCAGATACAGAGCGGCCATCTTGGTAAAGGGAAAGCATGGTTCTTGAAGGCAGTGACATTGCGGAAGTACTGCTCCGCGATCCTGACCGGCCATTTTGGTAAAGGGAAAATATCGTAGCCGGTGCTGTTCCTCTTTCCTTTTTGGGAACAGGGATCGGGCGGCTGGAGATGCAGCGGCTGCCCCCGGGGGACCTGGACAATATGGTTAAGGTGGGGGAAGGAGGTTTCGGGATGGTGTACAGAGCATGGAGCCGGGCGCTGGGGATGGAGATTGCGCTGAAGAAGTGTCAGCAGCATGACGGGAGGTGAGAGACATCTGACTAGAAATGAGAGACATCTGACTAGAAATGAGAGACATATGACTAGAGATTGCGAAATATGACTAGGTGAGAGACATATCACTAGAGATGAGAGACCTGTGACTGGAGGTGAGAGACCTGTGACGGGAGGTGAGAGACCTGTGACGGGAGGTGAGAGACCTGTGACGGGAGGTGAGAGACCTGTGACGGGAGGTGAGAGACCTGTGACTGGAGGTGAGAGACATATGACTAGAAATGAGAGACATATGACGGGAGGTGAGAGACCTATGACGGGAGGTGAGAGACCTATGACGGGAGGTGAGAGACCTATGACGGGAGGTGAGAGACCTATGACGGGAGGTGAGAGACCTATGACGGGAGGTGAGAGACCTATGACGGGAGGTGAGAGACCTATGACGGGAGGTGAGAGACCTATGACGGGAGGTGAGAGACCTATGACCGGAGGTGAGAGACCTATGACGGGAGGTGAGAGACCTATGACGGGAGGTGAGAGACCTATGACCGGAGGTGAGAGACCTATGACGGGAGGTGAGAGACCTATGACGGGAGGTGAGAGACCTATGACGGGAGGTGAGAGACCTATGACCGGAGGTGAGAGACCTATGACCGGAGGTGAGAGACCTATGACCGGAGGTGAGAGACCTATGACGGGAGGTGAGAGACCTATGACGGGAGGTGAGAGACCTATGACGGGAGGTGAGAGACCTATGACCGGAGGTGAGAGACCTATGACGGGAGGTGAGAGACCTATGACCGGAGGTGAGAGACCTATGACCGGAGGTGAGAGACCTATGACGGGAGGTGAGAGACCTATGACCGGAGGTGAGAGACCTATGACGGGAGGTGAGAGACCTATGACGGGAGGTGAGAGACCTATGACCGGAGGTGAGAGACCTATGACGGGAGGTGAGAGACCTATGACCGGAGGTGAGAGACCTATGACGGGAGGTGAGAGACCTATGACGGGAGGTGAGAGACCTATGACGGGAGGTGAGAGACCTATGACGGGAGGTGAGAGACCTATGACGGGAGGTGAGAGACCTATGACGGGAGGTGAGAGACCTATGACCGGAGGTGAGAGACCTATGACCGGAGGTGAGAGACCTATGACGGGAGGTGAGAGACCTATGACCGGAGGTGAGAGACCTATGACTAGAGCTGAGAGACCTATGATGAGAGGTGAGACATAGTGGAAGCACAGGGCGTTACTGAGCTTATGGGACATTCACTACTTGAATTCATTCCGTTTGTCTCCTTCTTTAAGCCCAAAACATAAGCAGGACAGATATAGAGTGCACAGGCAGACTCTGGCTTTCACTTTTTGTCCCAGGTGGTTAGAACTGACCAACTGCATAGGAGTATTTCAAGGATCATTGGTGTAACTAAAGCCTGTAGGGAAGGGGCCAACTGACCCCCCCCCCCCGCCCCCATCAGGGCAGCCAATTACTTTCACTTTTCATTCAGCACTTTGTAGATGTCACCGCTCTCCTCACTTTCTCCCCCCCCCCCCACTGTCTTATTGTGTAGTCAGTGCATGGCCATCGGCATCAGGTCCCCCATTCTGGCACGTAAACAAGATTTTGGCATGGTGCAAAGCTTTCTTTCCTAACAAAATGGCGCCTGCCAAGATTTCAATCATTTATATAGTGTAAGTCAAGTTTATTATGCTTGACTAACCCGATAGAAAAGAATGGGAAATTATTTCTTGGGTGACAGGTTTCCCTTTAATCTTTCATTCTTCTTTAAACCTAATTCCCAAGGATAGTCATACACTGTATATTGCTACACAAACACTATGTATCTTTAGTTTTATCCCTACCTGCCCCTTAACATGATTATTATTTGGTTCCAGTAAACTGGAGGATCTCATGAAGGAAAGAGATCTGATGCACAAAGCCAATTTCACATACGTCCTTCGTCTTCTTGCCATCTACGAGAGTTTGAATGGAGGGTTCTGCGAGTACGGCCTCGTCATGGAATACATGCCTCACGGATCCCTCCACACCCTTTTTGAGAAGATCCCAGATGTGCCGTGGGCCCTGCGGTTCCGTATCCTTCATCAGGTGGCCCTCGGCATGAACTATCTCCATCACATACTAGATCCTCCTATCATTCATCGAGACCTCAAACCCCGGAACGTTCTCTTAAACAAAATGTTAGACATTCAAGTGAGTAGAAATTAGACTGATTGTTTTACCAACACAAACGCAAGAATGCAGATGATTGTTATTTTCCAATACACAGAGCCATATTCACTAAGGTACAAATCCGAATCACGAAATCCAATCGTTTCTGATGATCGCAAATGTCATGAAAATTCTTTCCATTTGAATACGAAAATTTCGTAATACGATCCGAAATTTTCGTATCCAAACGATCATAAACGGCTGGAAAACCTTTCTGACTTTGGTCCTTCTGTGCATGATTTTGAAAGCCTCCCATAGGGCTCAATGGCACTCTGCAGCTCCAACCCGGCCCAAGGAAAGTCTCCCATAGGGCTCAATGGCACTCTGCAGCTCCAACCCGGCCCAAGGAAAGTCTCCCATAGGGCTCAATGGCACTCTGCAGCTCCAACCCGGCCCAAGGAAAGCCTCCCATAGGGGTCAATGGCACCCTGCAGCTCCAACCCGGCCCAAGGAAAGTCTCCCATAGGGCTCAATGGCACTCTGCAGCTCCAACCCGGCCCAAGGAAAGTCTCCCATAGGGCTCAATGGCACTCTGCAGCTCCAACCCGGCCCAAGGAAAGTCTCCCATAGGGCTCAATGGCACTCTGCAGCTCCAACCCGGCCCAAGGAAAGCCTCCCATAGGGGTCAATGGCACCCTGCAGCTCCAACCCGGCCCAAGGAAAGTCTCCCATAGGGCTCAATGGCACTCTGCAGCTCCAACCCGGCCCAAGGAAAGTCTCCCATAGGGCTCAATGGCACTCTGCAGCTCCAACCCGGCCCAAGGGAAGTCTCCCATAGGGCTCAATGGCACTCTGCAGCTCCAACCCGGCCCAAGGGAAGTCTCCCATAGGGCTCAATGGCACTCTGTAGCTCCAACCCGGCCCAAGGAAAGTCTCCCATAGGACTCAATGGCACCCTGCAGCTCCAACCCGACCCAAGGAAAGTCTCCCATAGGGCTCAATGGCACTCTGCAGCTCCAACCCGGCCCAAGGAAAGCCTCCCATAGGGCTCAATGGCACTCTGCAGCTCCAACCTGGCCCAAGGAAAGTCTCCCATAGGGCTCAATGGCACTCTGCAGCTCTAACCCGGCCCAAGGAAAGTCTCCCATAGGACTCAATGGCACTCTGCAGCTCCAACCCGGCCCAAGGAAAGTCTCCCATAGGGCTCAATGGCACTCTGCAGCTCCAACCTGGCCCAAGGAAAGTCTCCCATAGGACTCAATGGCACTCTGCAGCTCCAACCCGGCCCAAGGAAAGTCTCCCATAGGGCTCAATGGCACTCTGCAGCTCCAACCCGGCCCAAGGAAAGCCTCCCATAGGGCTCAATGGCACTCTGCAGCTCCAACCCGGCCCAAGGAAAGTCTCCCATAGGGCTCAATGGCACTCTGCAGCTCCAGCCTGGCCCAAGGAAAGTCTCCCATAGGGCTCAATGGCACTCTGCAGCTCCAACCCGGCCCAAGGAAAGTCACCGTACCGAAGCTTTAATGAATCCGAAACTTTCATACTCGTTGCGGCAATACGATTTTGTCCCACAAATTGTCACAAAGTACAAAAAAGTTGCTCAAATTAACAAAAAAAAAATAGCAAAAAATATGTACAGTTCAGAAACTTAGAAAAAATATGATTTTTTTGTATTCGGACTCAATCGTACTTTGATGAATGTGCCCCCTAATTGTGTATTTTTTTCCCCTTTCAGCTGACAGATTTCGGTTTGTCCAAAACCTTGACTTCAACATCCAACTACTCATCAGGTGGGACGTTGGCTTACATGCCTCCAGAATCTCTAGATGATATCAACTACAAACCAACCAAGGCGTTCGATGTGTACAGGTGTCTCTTTAACTTTATATAATTAGGGAATGCATTGGTAAAAAAATTTAACTCACAATGTCGTATGTGGCTACCCTCTGTTTACTGGGGAAGGTAACTTTCATGTTGACTTTTAGTATGTTATAGAATGTCCTATTCTTTTCTGCCTCTTTGCAACTTTCTATTGGGGGTCACTGACCCTGGCAGCCAAAATCCTATTGTTCTGTGAGGCTACCCTTCAGTGATGTCAGAGATTATCTGAAGAACGATGGCTTGTCGGACCGGGTGCGATTGACAAGTGGGCGGGTTAGGGTGCAGGTAAACAAAAACTCTTAAATCCCTGGGACTGTGTCAGCACTATGTTTTGGGCAACTCCTGCTTGAAGCCAAATTTCTTCTTCTTTAAAGGAGTAGAATAGTAATTTTAGCATTTTACTGCCAATAGATTTGCCACATTAGTGCCACCTATAACGCTATGTTTATTTTGCAGAAGTTTGTTTAAGACTGCAGCTGCCATTTTAGCTTGGTCTCAGTAGCTTCCTGTTGCAGGTCTAGCTGCTGGTAGGTCAGATCACACATTCCTAAGGGAGGGGGGAGCAGGAGAGAGCTGAGTAGACTCTGGCCCCCACAATGAAGGATTTTTCTGAGAGAGGAAGTCTGATACCGAAGAACATGTTTACAAAAAAGGAGACAAGAAATCCTGTGTTTCTTTTGATAGAGGACTTCTGTGAGTGCTTATTGCTGAATTTATATAGACCTTTCTGATAACGCTTACTTAGGGCATAGCTTTTATGTTTACCTGGCAGGTGTGGAGCATTGATGCAGTCCTCTCCTAATCAATCATGATAGTCTCCATTAGGATTAAATGTTGGCCAATCTTACCCCCTGAGTGGCCAAATCAGACAGTGATCCGCTCATTTGGTGACCTCGCTAGTGAACCGATTCATCAGTGTATGGCCAACTTTACTTTTCTGTCATACGAGACAAACAGTCAAGACTTTGATTCTCCCATTTCATTGTGTTACAGCTTTGGCATCTTAACCTGGTCAGTATTGTCAGGTCAGGAACCATATTCTGGTACGTCCTCTTCATATATTCATCCCTTTTTGCTTCTTTTCTGCCACATACATCCTTTCTGTCATCAACCAATTAGCAGGTTCAGCAACCAATCAGCAGGTAGCATTTCCTGGTCACTTCTTTAAAAGCAAACTTGGTTATGGTCACTATGGGTTACTTGCACCTGGGCCTTTTATTACCGGGCCGTTGCAGTTTTCTCATGGGGTTTCAGGTAAGTGATTAACATCACTGGGGGGGGTGGGGTCTAGCATTTTGCCCCCCCCCCCCCCCAGTGATTGTAATTTCTTCAAGTAACAGCACTCTGAATACATTTTTAAAAAGCCTTAAATTCTCATATTTTCAGGGCAGCATAGTATTCAGCGTTTCGAGTGGCACTCGAAAACACCATTAGACCACATGGCCTTCTATACTCTTGGATATTCTGCCATCTAGTGTTGTAACTTTTAATTACACATTAGAATGTATCCCGCATTAATAAGTTACGATATTATTTTAAAAGATGCCACTTATCTGGCCATGTAAAATACAGAATATTCTTGTCACAGGCTACAATGTATACAACCAATTAAAATATAGTTAACATTGAAATCCTTATTATTTAAATAGAAATGGATGCAAATTATATCCGTGATTAAGCCTGAGGGTGGGACAGAGCTCCTAATTATATATCCATAATGCCCCCCCCCCCCTCCGTAGTAATTATTTGTCCCTGTTCCCTCCATGCCTCCGTTATGGTATTGAATCTAGAACTTGAAACCTCAGTTGGCTTATGGTGCGGCCGACAGGTTTTGTCACAAGGGCATTTAAAGGGATACTGTTTACATGGCAAATAATTACTCTACTATTTAAAATTTTATTCTTGAACCAAAAATTGTATTTTTTTTTAGCTGTAATATTGGTGTGTAGGTGCCATCTCAGTGCATTGTGCCTGAGTCTGAGCTTTCAGAAGGAGCCAGCGCTACACATTAGAACTGCTTTCAGCTAACCTATTGTTTCTCATACTCCCATGTAACTGGAGGAGTCCCAAGCTGGACTTGGATTTCTTACTATTGAGTGCTATTCTGATACCTACTGGGAGCTGCTATCTTGCTCCCTTCCCATTGTTCTGCCGATCGGCTGCTGGGAGGGGGGGGATATCACTCCAACTTACAGCTCAGCAGTAACGTGTGACTGAAGTTGATTAGAGCACAGGTTACATGGCTGTGGCACCCTGGGAAATGAAGAATATGGCTAGCCCCATGTGAGATTTCAAAATTAAATATTAAAAAAATCTGTGTTTTTGAAAAACAGATTACAATGCAGGGTTCTGCTGGAGAAGCTCTATTAACTGATGGGTTTTGAAAAAAACATGTTTTCCCATGACAGTATTCCTTTTATTTCATTAGCGTCATAAGCAGATGCACACGTGTAGTAACCGCTAATTGCAATAGGGATACCCCTCAAAGGGTGATGTATCCATTCTCCTTTCACAACATCTCGACACTGACTGCGAGCACATAAAGGATAAGTTCTTTGGAAAATTCCTTTTCAAAGGACCTTTTGATATAAGGCAAATGATATCCCTTTGCCTTAATTTTCTTCTCCATTTCTTCCAACCTTTCAACTAAAAGATCAGGAACACACAGGTACTTGCACAATGCTGTGTGTCCCGGTGCACTCTATCCTCCTAAACTACCATTTTTTGGGTCTTAAATTCTGCCTCTAGATGGGGCCTAGCCGCTAGAGTGTAAAGACTTGCCAGCAAAACACAATAGAAAACCCCATAGACCACGCGTCACCTGGTAGCAATTTATTTTTTTCTTTCTCCATGTTAACTGGAAGAGACATAACTCAACAACATGATAAAGGCACTTGTCTGCATCTATATACAGGTATGGGATCCGTTATCCGGAAACCCTTTATCCAGTAAGCTCAGAATTACCGAAAGCCTTTCTCCCATAGACTCCATTTTAATCAAATCAGATTTTTAAAATTGATTTCCTTTTTCTCTGTAATAATAAAACAGTACCTGTACTTGATCCCAACTAAGATATAATTACCCCTTATTGGGGACAGAACAATCCTATTGGGTTTATTTCATGTTTAAATGATTCCCTTTTCTCAGTAATAATAAAACAGTACCTGTACTTGATCCCAACTAAGATATAATTACCCCTTATTGGGGGCAGAACAGCCCTATTGGGTTTATTTAATGGTTAAATGATTCCCTTTTCTCTGTAATAATAAAACAGTACCTGTACTTAATCCCAACTAAGATATAATTACCCCTTATTGGGGGCAGAACAGCCCTATTGGGTTTATTTAATGGTTAAATGATTCCCTTTTCTCTGTAATAATAAAACAGTACCTGTACTTGATCCCAACTAAGATATAATTACCCCTTATTGGGGGCAGAACAGCCCTATTGGGTTTATTTCATGGTTAAATGATTCCCTTTTCTCTGTAATAATAAAACAGTACCTGTACTTGATCCCAACTAAGATATAATTACCCCTTATTGGGGGCAGAACAGCCCTATTGGGTTTATTTAATGGTTAAATGATTCCCTTTTCTCTGTAATAATAAAACAGTACCTGTACTTGATCCCAACTAAGATATAATTACCCCTTATTGGGGGCAGAACAGCCCTATTGGGTTTATTTCATGGTTAAATGATTTCCTTTTCTCTGTAATAATAAAACAGTACCTGTACTTGATCCCAACTAAGATATAATTACCCCTTATTGGATGCAGAACAATCTTATTGGGTTTAATTAATGTTTTATTGATTTTTTTTAATAGACTTAAGGTATGGAGATCCAAATTACAGAAAGACCCTTATCCGGAATACCCTTGGTCCCGAGCATTCTGGATAACAAGTCCTATACCTGTATTGTAAAATACCTTTCATAGAGGCAGCCGTATATAATAAACATGCATAAAGTAAATACACACAGATGCTAAAATGAGACTTGATATTTCTTAAAATAAATGTAATTATAAAATAAGACACAATGTTGCAAATATATTTACACTTAATCACCAGATGATAGATACTCTGTAAATGCCAGTTTTGCCATAGACGCTTTCAGGAATTTAGGAACTGTTAGGGGAAAAATCACTGGAACAAATATCAATATGCATGAATTTCTTTTTTTCTCTCTTTTTTTATTTTAAAGTCTCTGCTTATGAATCTACAAATCTAAAAGTTTAGCTCTTATTTCAGGTGTAGGCAGCAGAATGGTTGTATTCCGTATACCTCAGGGTGATAGGCCATCGGAGAAAGAGGTTGACAAGTGGGCAGCTGAGAAGATGGTCCCCCAGGCTATCAAGCTGATGAAGGAATGCTGGGATGGCCGGGCAGAAAAGCGACCAAGCTTCAGTGGTAAGGCTTGTTGCATCTGTACATTATTCAGGAATTCATAGGTACTAAGCAGTCATTTCTACTAGTCTAGTAACCCATAGCAACCATTGAGCAGCGGTAGTATTAACTAGTAAGCTGTTAGAAAACATCTTATTGGTTGCTATGGGCTACTAGATATACAGAGTTTGTTTTAGCTGAGATAATGGCATTTGGCAGTTAAAAAGCATGCATGCAGCCTTTGCCCTTGCTTCTACATAGCACAGCCAATAACATAGATATGAATATCCAAGGACAAATAAAGTAAAAAACTACTGGGGGGTGCCAAACAAGAGGTACACCAGCCCAGGGTACAAGGTTAAAGGAGAAGTAAATGCATTTTGGCATTTTACTGCCAATAGATTAGCCATGTTAATGCAAGCTAGAGCACAATATTTATTATGTAGAAAACTTTACCATACCTGAGTAAACAGCCCTAAAAGCTCCCTCTGTTTAAGATAGCAGCTGCCATTTTAGTTTGGTCTCAGTAGCTTCTGTGCTGCAGCTCTCGCTGCTGGTAGCTCAGATTACACAGAGTTGGGAGGGGGAGCAAATTCTGATGGGAGGGGAAGCAAATTCTGATGAGAGGAGCACAGGAGAAAGGAGGGGGAGAGGAAGAGAGGAGCAAATTGAGCAGATTCCTGCCCATGCCCTAAAGGATTTTTTCTGAGAGCGGATGTCTGACACTGAAGAACATGTTTACACAAAATAAGAAAATAAATCCTGTGTTTCTTTTGATAGAAGACTCAGTGTAGAGTTTCTGTGAGTGCTTATGGCTGAACCTTACTTAGACCTTTCTGATAATCATAGTTTTTACCTTTCCTTCTCCTTTAATGTCTTAACTTGACCTTTAAATAAAAATCTTGGCCTTTGTCTATATTCAAACAAGTACTACTCAATAGAAAAAAATTCTCATGCAAAGCACAGTACATATCATTTATTTTAGATCTTTCTTTTTAATCTTAAATACACAGACTCTAATGGTTTCTGCTTTTATGTCAGACTGTAAACAGGTAACTGAGTCCATGGCAAATGAATACATCGGGCAAATCGATTCAGCTGTAGAAGAAGTGTTCAGTCGACTTAAGGACCTCACTGCACAGGTATTCCAAGAAGTCTCTCCTTGTTCAGCTGCTGATGTTCTCATTGAATTGACGTAGAAGTTACACGGGGACTACCCTTTTTATAAAAATGGCACAGAGTAATTTAGGTATAAAGTTGGATACTATGACTTTTTTTTTTCCATCTTGTCTGGTATATAATATATTTGTCCCTACCACCAAGATCTTCAGGCACATCTTCTCTAGTGTAACCAATGCTGGCTTGTTTACAATATCTTTGTGGTCAGAATCTTAGTAAACTCCAAACTGTGTGGATTCTGATGACTGAAGGGACATAACTGGCTGGTCACCTAACCCTAACCCACAATGGCATGTTATGGGTAGTAAGCTTTTATATGGTGGGAGCGTTCAGGAGGACATACATGGACCAATAAAAGCTTCCATATAGACAAGTCAGTGGCTTAAGAAAAAATAATCTAGGCAGCACTTTAAGCAAAAACTCTAATAAGCAAGTTTCAGCTCATGAAGACTCTGTTGGGGAAGAGCTTCAGCTTTTCTAGACATGTATTACAGATATAGGATCCAGAAACCTGTAATCCAGAAAGCTCAGAATTACAGGAAGGCCCTTTCCTATAGACTCCATTGTAGTCAAACAATTCAAAATATTAAAAATGATTCCCTTTTCTCTGTAATAATAAAACAGTACCTGTACTTGATCCCAACTAAGATATAATTACCCCTTATTGGGGGCAGAACAGTCCTATTGGGTTTATTTCATGGTTAAATGATTCCCTTTTCTCTGTAATAATAAAACAGTACCTGTACTTGATCCCAACTAAGATATAATTACCCCTTATTGGAGTCAGAACAGCCCTATTGGGTTTATTTCATGTTTTAATGAGTTTTAGGTAAACCAGGTATGATGATGGAGAATCACCTATAAAATGCAAATACCAACTATAATTTGAGCAAAGGGTTGCACTTGATAGTTGTTGCATTTATTTCAGTGTCAGCAACCACATTTATATGTATGAACAATTATTATCTACTTATGAACAATTCACATTTTGCATATTCGTATGCAGAAACAAATAAACAATATTCAGCCTTGTATTGACTTAAAGTGGCCATACAGGGGCAGATTTTATGATTTTATTATCTGCCCGTGTGTGGGCACCCCCAACAGACCTTCCTGACCGGTATCTGGGCTAAAATTTCCAAATCTCGATTGGGCAGGTTTGATTTTCCCTTCGAAACGGGGACCACATTGGCTGATTGATGCCTTTTTAATTCGATGGGCCCTAGAGCCAAACGGTTGAATTAGCCCAATATTGGAATCATGTATGGCCACCTTTATTCAGCCTTAGAGCAGTGAATAGGGTTATTACTGTTCATTGTTTTTATCAGTTAAAACTAGGGATGCACCAACCATTATTTTGGGGTTTAACACAAGTCCTATTCATTGCACTCATGTTGAACAAGGGGCCGAACAAGGCACTATTATGTGGGCAGAGGTTTAAATCCTGAATGAAGCATCCAGGGCAGAGCAGATTGGCACACACTTTTACGTTTACATAGGCCATCAATATACTGTTACAGGGAAGCAAAAGGTTTGTTCATAACCCATTATGGATTCTCAATCTTCTGCAGGCTAACCAGGAACCCAGCTTTGTGGACTCGAGCACTGTCAATATGACATCTGGTACTTCTGCAGGTCAGTCGGCCAAATCATTTACTTTATTATTTTTATTTAGCATTTTTCTTCTTCCTAAACTTTCATTTTCACTCTGGTTTTAGACATCAGCATTTTTCGCCACATGCTGAAAGATACAGTTGATGGACCACCTCCGAATGTAAGTTCTTTTTCTCCTGATGTCTCCCAAAATGTAGAGCACACTGTAGGCAAGGAGGGTCACCTTTAGAATATCTTTCCGAATGAGGCATGCCAGAGAGAGGGTCTTACAACTCTTCTGCCCCACCTTTGCTCCATAAATTCTCCAACCCAAACCCTCTCCCTCAGTTCTGATCGCTTTGTGCTGCTGCTCAGTGGCCAGAATGGAAGGGGAAGTGTTGGTAGTTTTACCTACCAGAACCTTATCTTATATAACAAGACTCAGAGATAAGGTCGTTTAGCAGAAACAGCTGCTTTATTGTAAGCCAAAAAATACAGAGTCTTGGGAAGCATTCAGCCACACAGAATAACATGTATCACAGAAGACTTCAAATGTGGCTTTACAACTCACGGCTTTTATAACAACTGCAAATGACATGAGATGCACAAAATCACTAGTAAGAATCTTATAGGTTAATGCTAACCCACTCAGAGGATCCCATTGGCCTAATCTAGTCTACTCAAAGAAGTTCTGCATAGACAGCATTTATAGCATTTACATGGCCTGTTAACTACTAAAACTGCAGTGCAGAGATAATGGGTTTTTAGGTAAATCATCTTTTTGTTCGGTACATCTTTTGCCTATACAAGGAATGGTTTATGTGTCTGTATTATGTAATATATTTGTATATTGCGTATCCCAGTATGTCTCACCTGCCTAAGTTCGTCTTTCAGGTGACACCTATGGGGATCTTAAACCAGTTTGGACAGATAGCAGAGGGCTGCTCTAAAATGCCATAAACAGTTACCACTTATTATACTGATATAAGCCCTTTGGGGCATTGTTTACCTATAATACCAAGGCCTAATTTAAATTCCAGTCCGGACATGGACTCAGGTGTCCCTTCAGAACGTACCCGTCATCAGTGTGTGTCTAAATCAAAAGCCTCCAGCTGAACTTTAGTCCCAGCCTTTAGAGGCTCATATACAGCTCCTACAAAGCAAAGAAGAGTCAAAAGTGCTGTGCCCCCCCCAGCTCACATTTTTCATGAGCTGTGTGACTATTCCTTTGTAGAAGGCAGCAGTAGGGTAGCTCCTGTATATGCAATAAAGAATGTACTGGAGATAACAGACTGGATATCTAAAGGTGGCCATACACAGGCAGATCTACTTGTTTAGTGAGGTTGCCAGACTTGCAGATCTGGGCCCAATTTTGCCACCCTTGTGCTGGGCCAAATCATGATGATCGACCATTGGCCATAGTGGAGCCCACGGAGAGCTGTTACGCTTCTTGTTGGATGGGAGTTGCCTATTTTTTGCCCAGATACCTGTCGGAAAGGCCTTTAGTTGGAGCCCGTGTCATTGGGCCAAATAGCTACCGGATTGTGTGGAGGGACCAAGTTGGCAGTCCTTTTTTGCCCGTGTATAGCCATCTTCAGGGCAGCCTATTTTAGTTCAATAGGTTGCTAATAGTTTCTCATACGCTCACCCTTATTTCTGAGATTCAAAAATAGATTAATTGTTCATTTTTTTTCTTGTTTGTAGGTGAATTCCACAAGGAGAACAAATTTTAATGCCCCCCAAAATTCTAAAGGTGAGTAAATACTGCTTTATATTATGGCAGTGTGCTGTTTTTATTGATAATCTCTATTCCAATACACTTGTATTCTCCTATTCTGAGAGCGTTACTGTAAACTCTTCCTTCTGCCTCCTGGAGATCTTACCCTCTGCTTTGTCTCCATTTACAGAATTCATAAGGAAGAACTTTTCCACCATTGTTCAGGGCCGACCTGACATCAGTGCCGTCTTGCCCGTTCTTTTCTCTGAGAGGATCTTCAACCAAGAGGAGCTTAGTGTCATTGAGAGCAGTGGGACTGTTGAGAATCAGACCAGGAGAGCTTTGCTAGACATCATAAACAAAGGCCAGCGGAGTTGCGTTAGATTTCTGGAACTGTTGGCAGAGCACCACCCTGCTCTAGTGGAATCCTTAGCACCCTTGTAGAGGATTTGTTGCTTTCTTTTTAGGCTCTGATCTTTCAGAATGTTCACCCTCTTCTCGTAACAGTATTCAAGGTATCACTTGTTACCCTTCATCATCTACTAAACTGTACGATTACTCTACCAGCATTTATTGTCTCTGTTTTTGAGCAGCAGATCCAACGCCTGTCATGGGCATTGGGGAGCCAAGAAAACCATTAATGATTGCATTGACTGGTTCAGTGCCCTATACTGGTACCTATCAATTACAGATGCACCAGATCCAGTATTCGTCTGAGCTGAATACGAACCCATAAAGTCATGTGACTTTAAAGCTCTGGGCAGCTGAATGCAATCATTTTAGTGTACCTTTGGCAGTGATATTCTGTTCTTTTGCGCCATCCTAGCATCCAGGCAGTGGATTTAATGACACACTGATGAGAAATTATTTAGTTTTGCATTCCCAACTCTCTAGTTTCCCAGTTATCCTAGTCTCTTATTTCCTACAGTTTCTTTATTTGATCTGTTCCTTGCTGGCATTTCTCCACTGCTGCTCAGAAATAACCAGCAACTCCTTTATGAAATAGTAATAGTGTCTCTTGGAGTGTTGGTGACCAGGTTACTGGCCCTTACCCCTGTAGTGTGTTTAAACAAGGATAGACTTATCTGTATAAAATAGCCCCTTCTTTCCTCTAACTGCAGCTTGGGTCTCAGTCTTACAGAGAAGGAGCAGTTTGTTATGTAGGGAGTTTAAGTGGGGCTTTTTCCTTCTCTCATATCTGATGCGGTGCAGTAGGGTGCATTATATTTAATATGCAGCTTCTGTACTTCACAATATGCAGTAGCGGCACATCTCTTTAGGCATTGAAGAGGTCCATGGAAGCCAGAAAGTCAGTAACGGCTGTTCAGGGAGCTCTCCCTTAAAGGAAAACTGTACCCCCAAACAATGTATCTATAGGTCTCTATAAAAATATATTGCATGAACAAGCTTATTTGTAAAACCCTGCTTCATCTAAATAAGCCATTTTCATATAATACTTTTTGTAGTAGTAGGTGCTATGGGGTAATCTTAAATTGAAAACTGCCATTGTAAGAATTAAGGGCCGCCCCCTGGGATCTAGGCCCCTTCAGCCAATGAATGTGAGTTGTGCCTTTTGCTCCCACACTACTTCCTGTTACGGTTAGAGCTGCATTATTGCTGGTCATGGGATCTCTGATAAAAAGAAGAAATTATGTATTGGCTTTAGTTGCCCACCATTATATAACCTATTAAATTGCTGTAACACTATAATATATGGCTGCTGAATCAGTATGGGCATGCAAAGTACTGAAATGGTAGGTAACGCAGCTTTGTCACCCGATTTAAACAGAAGAACCAGCCCAAATCTATCGCTGTTCTTTGGTACTGAAGTGGGCCTTGTTTATTCCCTCTGTATAAATCAGGGGTACATGGCAAATGCTGGTATTCGGTACAATTCTAGGGAACTTCTAGTTAATTCTCCAATAAACTACAATGATATAAAACTTACTTTCTTGCCTTATAATGATCCCTCCCTCGGTTGCCAGTTAATACTTCGCCACAAGCAGTTATTTACAATTGGAAGCAGAACGTTGCAGGAAGGGAACCCTCCTCCCCACTTAACAAATCTAAATATGGCCGACAGCCCTGTCTGTGCCGGAGCATTCACAGAGAAATATATAAACTACACAGTCGCCAATTCCCAGCGCAATTTTGAATTAGCTGCTAAAGGCCTATTTTGAATATATTGTCTGACCATGGAGAAATCCTATGGAATAGTTCCGAAATGATACAGCGAGATTTATTTGACTGGAGGCCAAAACTAAATAGAAATTGGTGTAGTATGTGGTGGCCTAATTCCTTGTGCACTTCTGCCATCTAGTGTCCAAACAGAACAATGGCAGTTGCATGGATAGATGAACATACACAGAGAGACCCACCTGGGCCCCAATGTAGCTCCGTTCATAATAAGGGCCTGTTGGGAGAGGACTGGCTATTCTAACATGTAGTTGACTCTTCTAAACTGATATTTTTGCTATTGCCAACTGCATTTCATACATTTTGACTGTCTAGAGAAGATACCTCCTTCCCTCCTATGGGAAATATTAGGTCAGGAAAGGAAATACTTTATATCGGGTGGCCACCCAATCTAACATGTAAACAATTTGAATTCACTAATTTGGGGGGTGAGATATTTCAGATTAATATATCTGGGGAAAAGAAGGGGCCCTGTGTATTGGGACAAGCCAACAGCCTGCCCGAGGCCAGTTCAAAAAATATCCCTTACCAGAGGAACGTACTGACGTGATGCTGCTATCCTCTCCCAACTGCCATATGTCTGTTTGGGCACTAGATGGCAGATGTACAGAAGGAATTAGGACAGAACATAATTTCTATTTAACTTTGTCCGACAGTCAAATAAATCATCTTGGAAATATATAGGGGTTTCTTACAATGCAGGATGCAGTGAATTGCCTCATGCTTCGGCACTTTGTGCTAGCCCCAACTGCTAGAACAGAAAGCTGCATGTGATAGGCTGTGCTTTATCCATGATGGCCGAGCAAGGCACAGAGACGTCCCCACTCACCCATCCCCTAACTTGCAAATGCCCCTACTGCCCCCTTTAACTGGTGCTTTAGGCAACACTGGCAGGCACAAGGGAGCCCATGCGCTGCACCTTATGCTGGATTTTTAACCCGCCATGAAGTTGAGAGTGCAGGTATGCCCCTGATGCCAGTGCTTACTAAATGGGCAATGAGAGGTGCTCTAGCACTGGCATCCAGGGCATACGTAAATGAGGCTAATAGACTGGGGCACATTAGCTGTTCTTAAACTGCAGAATCCCATCATATTTTGTATCTGCCAAAGAATTCCTCCGAATATCCGACTGCAGCAGTCACTCTGTTGAGTCAGATTTGTGACTAATGGATACTATATAACTTTTATTACTACAATTAAAATGACCTTATGTCAAAAAAGAAAACAGATTCAAATAACAGCGCAGAAAGGTAGAATAGGAGATTTACCGTTTCTCCCATAAACATTGGTATATCAGGGGACCCCTTAGGGAAATATATCACCATGGATATTGTTCAACACTCGTATTACTAGCCCACCACCATTTTATCCATTTATGAGTCACAAATCTGACTCAACAGAGTGAGTGGTGCAATGTATGGATCGCTTAGTGACTTCTTTTCACAGAAAATGTTTCTAAGCACTTAGCAATTTTTTATTTCCTGCCACAAATGTATTGTTATTGTTACTGTTTATTACATTTATTTCTGTTTAGGTTCTTTATTATTATTAATATTAACATTTACTTATAAAGAGCCAACATATCCCGCAGCGCTGTACAATAAGTGGGTTACATACATTGGACATACAGAGTAACATATAAAGCAATCAATAACCAATACAAGAGGTGAAGAGAGCCCTGCCCAAAAGAGCTTACAATCTACAAGGAGAAAGGGTTGAGACACAAGGTGTGGGAATGGGCATGACCAGAGTTGTGAGAGGTGGGGCACAGGGTATTGCTAAACTAGATTAGGGTAAGCCTCTCTGAATAAATGTGTTTTTAGAGATTTCTTGAAGGCAGAGAGATTGGGAGAAAGTCTGACAGTTTGTGGGAGCGAATTCCAGAGAAGGGGGGCAGCCCTTGCAAAGTCTTGAATGCGAGCGTGTGAGGAGGGAATGAGAGAGGAGTTGAGGAGCAGGTCAGTAGAGGAGCGTAACAAGCGGGTTGGATGGTACCTAGAGGTAAGTTCAGAGATGTAGGGTGGGGCAGAGTTATGGACTGCTTTGAATGTGAGAGTCATTAGTTTGAATTTTATCCTGGATGGTAGGGGAAGCCATTGCAGGGATTGGCAGAGCGGCACGGCAGAGGAGGAGCGGTTGGAGAGGTGTATGAGCCTGGCAGCAGTATTCATTATGGACTGGAGAGGGGACAGTCTTTGGAGGGGAAGGCCAATTAATAGGGAGTTACAGTAGTCCAGGCGAGATATTATAAGAGAGTGAATAAGAATTTTGGCAGCATCTTGGGTGATAAATGATCGGATTGTGGAGATATTTCTTAGGTGGAAGTGACATGATTTGATAAGTGATAGGATATGAGGAGTGAAGGACAGGGTAGAATCAAGGATAACCCCAAGGCACCGGGCCTGGGAAGATGGGGTGATGGTAGAATTGTTAACCGTTATGGATACCTCGGGAACAATGTGGGCGTTGGATGGGGGAAAGAGAACCAGTTCAGTTTTAGAGAGGTTTAATTTAAGGTAACGTTGGGACATCCAAGTGGAGATAGCGGACAGGCAGGAAGAGACGCGAGTTAGAAGCTCTGGGTTGAGATCAGGAGAGGAAAGATAGATCTGAGTATCGTCAGCATAGAGGTGGTACTGAAAGCCAAAAGAACTGATTAATTTGCCATTGAGGAGGTATAGAGAGAAAATAGTAAGGGGTCCAGGACAGAGCCTTGAGGAACCCTGACAGAAAGAGGCAAGGGAGAAGATGATTCCCCATTGTAAGAGACACTGAAGGATCGATCTGAGAGATAAGATGAAAACCAGGATAAGGCAGTGTCACGAAGGCCAAGAGAGCGGAGAGTCTGGAGGAGAAGAGGTTGATCCACAGTGTCAAAAGCAGCGCAGAGATCGAGAAGTATTAGTAGCGAGTAGTGTTTTTTGGCTTTAGCCGAAAGAAGGTCATTTGTTAGTCGGGTTAGAGCAGTTTCGGTGGAGTGTTGTTGTCTAAAACCAGATTGTAGGGGATCCAGGAGGTTATTGTCAGAGAGGAATAGCGTCAGTCGGTTGTATACTAGGCGCTCAAGCAGTTTGGAGATGAATGGGAGCAGAGAGATAGGTCGGAGGTTAGTAGGATTGGAGGGATCATGGGAGGGTTTTTTCAGAATAGGTTCTCTATTTACTGTATATCCCAGTCTCTCTTTCAAACTACTGCCTGGTTGCTATGTTAAATTGGCCCCTAGCAACCAAACTGGAGAGCTGCTGCACGAAAAGCTAAATAATTCAAAAACCATCAATAATAAAGACCAATTGCAAACTGTCTCAGAATAACCTTCTCTACATCATTTAATTAGCATTTGCTAAGCGTCGTTATGTTGCTGGACTACAGTAATGCAGGGGCTTTTCTAGTGGGATGAGACTGCGTTACCCTTTGCCAACAACTCAGAGGTAATAACTGCTTTACAGAGGGACACACATTCATGGTAGTGAATTGCAGAACAGCTGCAATTATTTTGGAAATTCTGGGGGGGGGGTAAAATACATGGCAATTTGCATCCAGAACTGTATTTGCATTGGTTAATAACCCCTCTAGTCTGCCTGGTTGCCGGCTTTGCTGACACTACAGTTACAGTCGGGGATTTTATAGCAAACATTCATTTTTTTCCTTCAGTTTCAGAGCTATTTAAGTTTTTCTTTTGGCAATATAATATTTTTTTTTTTTAAACCAGTGCCACCTGCTGGTCAGTTCCTGTAACTGTATAGTAAGACAGAGAGATATGCCTTCAGAAGGGAAACAGAGAAGGGTTCTGATGTTGCTCTGCTCAGGAAGAAGATGGGAAAGGGCATCCGAGGCTTCTAATGCCCTTCCTGAGCAGAGCAGCATCAGAATTAGTGATACATTTTTTGCCAGGTTTTGTCGTGAAAAAACACCCATTGACTTCAATGCATATTCATACATTTAAAACATTTTTTTAGCAAAGCAAAATGGGACAGACTCGCTCAGGACTAATCAGAACCCTTCTCTGTTTCCCTTCTGAAGGCATCTCTCTCTGAGTGTACAGTTACAGGAACTGACCAGCAGGTGGCGCTGTTGTTACAAAATATATTATATTGGCAGTTAATAAAAACTTAAATAGCTCAGAAACGGAAAAGAAACAAACAAAAATAAACAATAATGAATGTAAAATTTCAAAAGTAATTAGAAAACCACCTTGAGAAATTTTACCTTCAGTTTAAATGGTCAAGTGTGAGTATGCTGTATTCCTGTTCTGCATATATGTATTTAGTGGGAGCTGTATCATTTCTGGCCTCTGCTGATACGTGTGTGTCAGTTGAGCCCTATGTATTTCTATGTTCCTAGTGAGCAGCAGCGTTGGCCAATCTCTATGCTCTCTGGGCAGCTGTATGAATGGGATCCGGCTGCAGTAATGGGATTTGCTCACAAGATGGCAGTAGAGCACTTCTGTTGAAAATCTCTGGCTACATTTGTAGCCTTTTTCCCCCTTAATTTCTGTTTCTAAGAACTATACACCCTGTCTGGGAAATCTCAGAGGAGAGTAAGGAGGAATATAGTGGTGTGTCAGAAAGTGTAATAAATAGAACGGCTATTCACTCTGTAACAGAAACTGCAGCCGCTAATAAATTGTTTCCTGTGACATATAATTTAGTGCTGGGGGAGAAGGTGTTTTGGGAATTGATTCATGGGGATTAGAGCTCTGATTCATCAAACTGTCCAAAAACTTTCTTTTTTTCATGAGAAGGAATAGATATTTCATCTTCTGATTCACTCTCTATCAGGGAGGTAGTTTAGTGCTAGGGTTTGCAGCCATAGATGATATACAGTAATAGCCATGGAACATTTCTATATTTAACCACTAAACTGCCATAGAATGTAGACTCCGCGGCTGTCAAGGACCTTACTGCTTCATGCCATAGAGTCACCCTTTCCACTTCCCATTCTCTATCCTGGGCCCAACATTGTATTGGGTTACTCTATTCTATCTCAAATCCCTTCATTGCTGTTCTACTGCGGCCCCATCTCATACCCTGCCCAACTGCCCCCTGCGTCCCAAAGGGGTTGGCCTTGTCAATAAGTGGGTGGGATTCTGGGCAGAAAAGGGTTTGTAATTGGAGAACAAGGTGTGTTAAGGAAGTATGCCAACCATATTGATTCTGGGAAATTATATTATTTGACAAGAGGCAATACAAGCCCTTAAATGTAACTGTGTATTACCATCTACCCAGTGGTGACACTAGGGGGCAATGTGGAGACCATTTCTGGCCTGTACCTTATTGCCAGAATGTATTTGTATGTAACTTTATTTATAAAGCGCCACAAGGGTACGCAGCGCTGTACAGTCTTACAGAATACACAATTACACACAGGGAGGGCAAGTGTTATAATAAATAAATACAGTAAATATAAATATATATATATATATATATATAAGTGGCATGTGGTATGTGACACAGTGGGAAGGAGGTCCCTGCCCCGTAGAGCTTACAAGTATTTTAATATGTGGGACCTGTTAACTAGAATACTTGGGACCTGGAGTTTTACAGATAACGGGTCTTTATGTAATTTGGATGACTATACAATATGTTTACTAAAGAAACATTTACACATTAAATAAACCCAATAGGATTGTTTTGCCTCCAAGAAGGATTAATTATATCTTAGTTGGGATCAAGTACAGGTACTGTTTTATTATTACAGAGAAAAGGGAATCATTTAACCATTAAATAAACCCAATAGGGCTGTTCTGTCCCAATAAGGGGTAATTATATCTTAGTTGGGATCAAGTACAGGTACTGTTTTATTATTACAGAGAAAAGGGAATCATTTAACCATTAAATAAACCCAATAGGGCTGTTCTGCCCCCAATAAGGGGTAATTATATCTTAGTTGGGATCAAGTACAGGTACTGTTTTATTATTACAGAGAAAAGGGAATCATTTAACCATGAAATAAACCCAATAGGGCTGTTCTGCCCCAATAAGGGGTAATTATATCTTAGTTGGGATCAAGTACAGGTACTGTTTTATTATTACAGAGAAAAGGGAATCATTTAACCATGAAATAAACCCAATAGGGCTGTTCTGCCCCAATAAGGGGTAATTATATCTTAGTTAGGATCAAGTACAGGTACTGTTTTATTATTACAGAGAAAAGGGAATCATTTAACCATTAAATGAACCCAATAGGGCTGTTCTGCCCCCAATAAGGGGTAATTATATCTTAGTTGGGATCAAGTACAGGTACTGTTTTATTATTTCAGAGAAAAGGGAATCATTTAACCATTAAATAAACCCAATAGGACTGTTCTGCCCCCAATAAGGGGTAATTATATCTTAGTTGGCATCAAGTACAAACTACTGTTTTATTATTACTGAGGAAAAGGGTAATAAAAAAAAACACAGAATCATTTTATTGAAATTGAGTCATTGTGAGATGGCCTTTCTGGATAGCAGGTTCCAGATACCTGTATGCTACAGAGGGACATGTGTTATTCTGATAGCAGCTCTGGTTAAAGGAATTCTGTTGTGGGGCTAGCCATATTCTTCATTTCCCAGGGTGCCACAGCCATGTGACTTATGCTCTGCTAAACTTCAGTCACACTTTACTGCTGAGCTCCCCCTCCCAGAAACTGATCAACAATGGGAAGGGAGTAAAGGTGGCCATACACGGGTCGATTCTAGCTGCCAATATTGGTCCCTTAGACCGACTCGGCAGCTTATCAGCCCGTGTAGGGGCACTAATGATGGGCCTGCCCGACCAATATCTGGCCTGAAATTGACCAGATATCGATCGGGCAGGTTAAAAAATTTAGTCGGATCAGGGACCGCATCAGCTTGTTAATATGGTCCCCGAACCGACTGCGCCTATTCTGGCATTCTAATTTGATCATTTGGCCCCATGGCCAAACGACCAAATTAGCCTAAATTCTGCTGATATCACCTACCTGTCAACCGAGTGGATCTTAACGCGTATGGCCACCTTAAGATAGCATCTCCCAGTAGGTATCAGAATAGCAATCAATAGTAAGAAATCCAAGTCCGGCTTGGGACTCCTCCAGTTACATGGGAGTAGGAGAAACAATAGGTTAGCTGAAAGCAGTTCTAATGTGTAGCGCTGACTCCTTCTGAAAGCTCAGACTCAGTGACACTTTACTGCTGCGCTGCAAGTTGGAGTGATATCCCCCCCCCCCCCCCAGCAGCCGATCAGCAGAACAATGGGAAGGGAGCAAGATAGCAGCTCCCAGTAGGTATCAGAATAGCACTCAATAGTAAGAAATCCAAGTCCAGCTTGGGACTCCTCCAGTTACATGGGAGTAGGAGAAACAATAGGTTAGCTGAAAGCAGTTCTAATGTGTAGCGCTGGCTGAAAGCTCAGACTCAGGCACAATGCACTGAGATGGCACCTACACACCAATATTACAGCTAAAAAATACAATAGATGGTTTAAGAATAACATGTTAAATGACAGAGTGAATTATTTGCTGTGTATACAGTGTAATTTAGAAATAAAAAGTACTCCATAAAAATCAGTATCTCTTTAAGGAGGGTCATAAATAATAGAGCTTGATTTGTTTCTCTGGCTGGATTTTACCTGTGGGGTACCTGGTCCATAAAGCTCTGTAATGGGTAAAAATAGGGACAGCTGCCCTGGATTAGGAAAGTAAGCCCTTGAAAAGGGAGCCCTGTAGAATATAGAGTATAGAATTTTGGAGTGGAGGAAGTGGGCCTTTCCGTATAGGAGCCCCATGTTGGGGAGCTTGCCCTAGGCCCCTAGAGAACTGGGGGCTGCCAGTCTATGGATAAGTTTCTTTAGTTGTAGAAGAATGTCTACACAACCTCAGCACTAGTAGCTGATGACTAGTAGACATTACAACTGAGGACTGGATAAGTAACATAAGCACCCCAGGACCCCATTCACACATGGCAGGCCTAGAGGCTGCTGGCTCCTTACCTCTGTTTTTATGTACCTCTCTGTTAAGAAATCCTGCCAATTAGATCTGCAGTTGGTCTTGATTTTGCATTATTTGTAGTTTTTTGTTTTTACGAAAACTCCAGTTTGAAATTTCAGCAGCTATCCGGTTGCTAGGGACCAAATTACCTTAGCAACCAGGAACTGGTTTGAAACAGAGACAGGACTAGTAATAGGAGAGCCTAAATAGCAAGATAAGTAATAAACAGTAACAATAACAATAAATCTATAGCCTTACAGAGTAATCGTTTTTTTGGCTGCCGGGGTCAGTGACTCCCATATTAAGATTGAAAAGAGAAGAAAAATGAAGGAAAAACTATAAAATATAAATAATGATATCCAATGCTTAAAGAGTTTCCCCCTACTCTGGTGTGGTTCCCAGGTTTATTATTCTACTACAGGCTATGGATAAAGATGGTAAGACACACTTAGCCAGATAGGAGTCAATGTAATCACTTAGATTATAAACTGGCTTGAAAAGCGTCCCCCGCACAGGGCAGTTTATATTACGGTATGTACCAAGCCTGAGCTGGTTCAGTGAATTCTTAAGATGCCCAGGCCCAGATTTATGGAGAGGCCACAAAGGCCTGGCAGAAACCTGGGGGCGCCCCGCCGCACAAAGATCTAAAAATTTGTGTTCCCATACGGAGCAATGCTCCCCAAGCGCTCGCACCCCCCCCCTGCAGTTCACGCATGCACGCTCGCACCCCCCCCCCCCGGATTTGTAAATCCGCCCCTGGGGATGCCAACCCTGCTATTAGCTTCTACTTCTCTACTATGTTTCCTTGTCCTTGAAGCAAAGGCTTCTTTCAAGGATGCTCTATTTTCAATTGTATAGAGCTCTATAGTCATTTCCACAAATAAAGACTTATTGCTCCACAAAGAAGAAGCCTACCCGGCAGAGGAAAAGGAAGCCATATAAACTCACCATGTAGGTTTTCCAGGGGTTACTCCTGGATTGGTTAGATTTCAGAAGAAGACATGGATAAGTTCAGCTGGGAACAAAGCGTGATTCTGGAAAGAGGTGGTTCAACGAAATGTTTATGAAGACATTGGCATGGTCTTTATAAACAGCTTGCTGGATCTGATTGGGTTTAAGGATCAGGCTATGGTGGGGAGCCAGGACCTTAATTATAAGGAATGCAAGTCCTATTGTGTAGGCCCAGTTACAAAGGGCAGCTCTCCAGTAGATCAGAAATGATATCAAGAAACTCCAAAAGCAATATCCATGAAGCTGTCTGTGACTGTAGAGGCAACAAAAGCTGTAACAAATATTACTTTGGAACCCAGTGGGATCTGGGTAGGACACAGGAAATGATGCGTGGCTCTTTAGGGAGAACATTCAATACCCAGGTGAGCCAACTCACATCTAGCTACTGGCATTTCCCTGGCTTTTGTGGGCAGCTATTGGCAAAGTGGACTCACCCACTAAGATGTTTCTTCAAGAGTCTTTTTAATTTTGGGGCCAGTATAGGCTGGAATCAACTGCCACTTTCCTTCTCAGCCTGATGTTCATGAAAGTTTCTACTTTAATACTGAGAACAAAGACCTCCACTTTGATGGGTATCTTTGAGCTTATCTGTCAAGCCTTGCCAGAAATTCCACACTAAGAACTCATCATTGTAACACAAGTAACTATATGGTTCTTTTAGGTTTTTTAGGGTCTATCAACTCTTTTTCTTGATATAAACCTTACTTAGGACCCAGTGTTATTGGAAGCTTTCTATGTTGGGTCTGGCTTACTTAGACCACCAGGAATAAAATGTTTATTCAACTGAATATAGCTCTGCTTTTTCTTCTGCATCTTCAGGACCTCTGCAGCAAACACCTGGACTCTACGTTACACTGAGACAGTATTTGTCAAGATTTACTGCCCTTCATCAGGACTCTGGCCAATGAACTGGGGAGAAATGTGATTGTTATATTTGTTATTCTGTTAATGCTGTGGGAGATGATGGTGGTATATAAACATTAATAATATTTATATTATATTAATTAATAAATTACTGCACTAGAAGAGCTACTAGAGGATCCATCTGCAGTATAAAACTGGTCTCAGTCTAAAGGTCTGATGGGAGATTTGTCGCCTGAGTTAAAAGTTCACCGCGGGGGACAAATCTCCCCAAAAATGCCTAACACTTCATTAACCTTGGAAATGCAGCAAGTATGGTAATTTGGTTCTTTTAGGGGTTTTTTTTGGTCTATCAGCTTTGTTTTGGAATGGGAATAGCCACAACAAAATTACATTGCCTGTATTCACAATTTTCCGTGATTGCGCCGTAATGTAATTTACTTGCAGTAATTTCCATGTTAGTGTAGGCAAGGCATTTGCAGGGAGACCTGTCATTTCTTTGAACCTCTAGGAACTTATAGTTGCCATATATTTGGTCATGATTTTTGTCTATTCATCTGCCTATCTCAACATTAACTTTATGATTCCAATGCCACCTCAAACTGAAGCTAACAAAAAGTGAACTAATGATCTTTCCGCATAAGCCTGGTCCTACCCCCCCTTTACTATCTCTATCGATGGCACGCTCATCAACCATGTCAATTCGGCACATTTTCTGGGGGTGATCTTTAACTCCAGTCTCTCCTTCTCTGACCATATTAACACCACTGTCAAAAACTTCACTTTTTCTTACGCAATATTGCCAAAATCCATCCCTTTCTTTCTACTGCAACAGCTAGGCTGCTCATGCATGCTCTCATCCTGTCCCGACTGGACTACTGTAACCTGCTACTAACCGGCCTCCCTAACTCCCGTCTTTCCCCCCTACAGTCTATATTAAATACTGCTGCCAGAGAACCATTTACTGTTTCTTGGCATCGATACACATGGCATACCAACAGTCTCTGCTCCTAACTTGACTGTCTGCTCATATAATGACTCCTCATAATATAAATTCAAAATTACAAAATCTGTTTAGCAAATTTTTTTTCCGCCACCAAAGTTGTGGCGTAACTTGGACCCAGCGTGTGCGCATACATATTTGCATATCCAGGATGCTCTGAATTATGGGAAGTCCATCTCCCATTGACTTTTTCTCTGTAATAATAAAACAGTACCTGTACTTGATCCCAACTAAGATTTAATTACCCCTTATTGGGGCAGAACAGCCCTATTGGGTTTATTTAATGGTTAAATGATTCTTTTTTCTCTGTAATAATAAAACAGTACCTGTACTTGATCCCAACTAAGATATAATTACCCCTTATTGGGGCAGAATAGCCCTATTGGGTTTATTTAATGGTTAAATGATTCCCTTTTCTCTGTAATAATAAAACAGTACCTGTACTTGATCCCAACTAAGATATAATTACCCCTTATTGGGGGCAGAACAGCCCTATTGGGTTTATTTAATGGTTAAATGATTCCCTTTTCTCTGTAATAATAAAACAGTACCTGTACTTGATCCCAACTAAGATATAATTACCCCTTATTGGGGCAGAACAGCCCTATTGGGTTTATTTCATGGTTAAATGATTCCCTTTTCTCTGTAATAATAAAACAGTACCTGTACTTGATCCCAACTAAGATATAATTACCCCTTATTGGAGGCAGAACAGCCCTATTGGGTTTATTTCATGGTTAAATGATTCCCTTTTCTCTGTAATAATAAAACAGTACCTGTACTTGATCCCAACTAAGATATAATTACCCCTTATTGGGGCAGAACAGCCCTATTGGGTTTATTTAATGGTTAAATGATTCCCTTTTCTCTGTAATAATAAAACAGTACCTGTACTGGATCCCAACTAAGATATAATTACCCCTTATTGGGGGCAGAACAGCCCTATTGGGTTTATTTAATGGTTAAATGATTCCCTTTTCTCTGTAATAATAAAACAGTACCTGTACTTGATCTCAACTAAGATATAATTACCCCTTATTGGGGCAGAACAGCCCTATTGGGTTTATTTCATGGTTAAATGATTCCCTTTTCTCTGTAATAATAAAACAGTACCTGTACTTGATCCCAACTAAGATATAATTACCCCTTATTGGAGGCAGAACAGCCCTATTGGGTTTATTTCATGGTTAAATGATTCCCTTTTCTCTGTAATAATAAAACAGTACTTGTACTTGATCCCAACTAAGATATAATTACCCCTTATTGGGGCAGAACAGCCCTATTGGGTTTATTTAATGGTTAAATGATTCCCTTTTCTCTGTAATAATAAAACAGTACCTGTACTTGATCCCAACTAAGATATAATTACCCCTTATTGGGGGCAGAACAGCCCTATTGGGTTTATTTCATGGTTAAATGATTCCCTTTTCTCTGTAATAATAAAACAGTACCTGTACTTGATCCCAACTAAGATAGGCAAAACAATGCTATTGGGTTTATATAATTTGTACATATTTTTTTAGTAGATGTTGATGATTTCATGGCAGGGATTATTTTACTGTCAATATAATAAAGATAAAATTCCATATTTGTTTATGTTACATGCACTTCTAAAACTTTCTACAATACACGGCAACTAGTTCCTCGCTCGGCATTGCATCATGTCAGCGACTTGTTTACCATCTGTGCCTGGGTTTATTAATACACCGGCTAATTCTGCTGTGTGTGTGTGTGACGTTAATGAAGGAAAATGAAAATTACAGAGGAAGGGAGCTCGGAGACTTGCCGAGGGCAGGCCGGTCCCAGCTCTCTAAGGATGAATCAGAAATAAACAGTAGCGAAGCCGCCAATGTCCCCGCAGACCCTGTTTCTTTTATTATAGTAATTGGCTAGGGGTGGCGCAGGGCCACGCAGCTGGGGTCCGGGTCCCGGGAGGAGGGATACGAGTGTACGACATGCTATTAGTAACAGAAGCAATTACGGAGAGCACAAAGAACCAACATGGCTGCACGGTGTTTTGCTTCTATAGCTACAAGGGCCCCGGAGGGACGTGCCTTAATTGCACCAAGTCTGCACAACTGTTTCCTATTCTGATATTTTAACTTTTAATTCCTAGTTACTGTATATGTCTCTGACTGTCACGGGCACATGGGAAATCTCTCTTAATCCTCCCTTCCAGCCTGTTTCTGTTTTACTGTATTGTACTGTATTGCTTCCCAGTGCTGAGTTTCCACAATGATGATATGCAAGTAGCACACTTGCATATGACCCTTTAGTGTGTGTCTTTTCAAATTGTATATATATATATATATATATATATAGTAATTATAGGCCAGGGGTCCCCAACCTTTCTTACTCGTGAGCCACAGTCATATGTAAAAAGACTTGGAGAGCAACACAAGCACCATAAAACAGTGCACTTCTAAATCAGTCGTGCTGGCTGATACATTATATAACTTTAAGAAGGGGCTGGATGGATTCTTAGCAAGTGAGGGAATACAGGGTTATGGGAGATAGCTCTTAGTACTAGTTGATCCAGGGACTGGTCCGATTGCCATCTTGGAGTCAGGAAGGAATTTTTTCCCCTCTGCGGCAAATTAGAGAGGCTTCAGATGGGGTTTTTTGCCTTCCTCTGGATCAACTAGTAGTTAGGCAGGTTATATATAGGCATTATGGTTGAACTTGATGGACGTATGTCTTTTTTCAACCCAACTTACTATGTTACTATGTTACTATGTAAAAGTTCATGGAGGAGCCAAATAAGGGCTGTGATTGGCTATTAGGGGCCTCTATGCACCCTATCAGCTTACAGGGGCTTTATTTGGTAGGAAATCTTGTTTTTATTCAACCAAAACTTGCCCCCAAGTCAGGAATTCAAAAATAACTCCCTGGTTTGGGGGCACTGAGAGCAACATCCAAGGGGTTGGGGAGCAACATGTTGCCCCAGAGCCACTGGTTGGGGATCACTGGTAAAGGCCTTGTGGTCATTTTTACTACAGGCAATAAAATAGGAATACAGTAAAAACTGAAAACCTTAAATAAAGGCCCTTCTATTTGAAATAATTTAATATACACCTGTAAAATATTTATTTGTATACAGCAGTTATAATTGGCACTTAGTGATATTGTGCCGGCTAAGTTCCCGCATACTTTATTCATAAAAAGCTATTTCATTTGTCAGAAATTATCTATCTCATTAAACCATGCTGATTATTACTAATAATGCCATTCTTTTCAGAGCTGATCCAGTCACTCTGGCTTCACTATTATATAATACATTAAGGAAAAGAACTGATAAAGCCCATTTGGTTTTTCATGGGTTCCTTTTAACCAAAATATATCTTTTACTTGAAAAATTGCAAAATGCGGCTACCACAGAGCAACACCAGAACCCTTCTCTGTTTTCTTATCACTGACTGTATAGTTACAGGAACTGACCAGCAGGGGGCGCTGTTGTTACATAATGTATTAGTAGCAGTTACTAAACAGCTTAATAGTTTTGAAACAGAAAAAAATAAAGTAAACTGCACAAGTGCTTAGAAAACATTTTGTAACCCAAAAACTGGTTAAGAACCAAATATATATCTCATAATTATTGGGGATGTGCTAAATCCAGGATTCGGTTAGGGTTTAGGCCAAGATTTTGCTTTTTTCGTCAGGATTCCGATCCGGCCGAATCCAAGGGCCTGGCCACACCCAATACAAATTCATTTTTTCCCCAACTCTTTACAGCTTTCAAATGAGGGGGTCACTGACCCCAGAAGCCAACAAACTATTGTTCTGTAGGGCTACAATATTATTGTTATTGTTATATTTTATTACTTGTCTTTCTATTCAGGCCCTCTCCTATTCATATTCCAATGTTTCACTCACATCACTGATTGGTTGCCAGGGTAATTTGGACCCTAGCGACCAGATTGCAGCTAAAATTCCAAACTGGAGAGCTGCTGAACAAAAAGCAAAATAATAAAAAAAAAAACCCACACACTATAAAAAATGAAGACCAGTTGCAAATTATTGTTGCTAAATCTTTACGAAAGGAATCGGGGTTCAGCCGAACCCAAAAAGAGTGGATTTGGTGCATCCGTAATGATTAGAACTTATTTTATCATAGGAAGACACTTCACATTATTAAAGGGGATCATAGGGGATCCACTCTAAACAATGAGGGGTCCCAGTTTTAGGCCTCAACACATAAGTAAAATGTCCCTGAAGATATTGGAGCATATTGGAAAAGTGATCCCTAAGCACAGTGGCATTGCAACAGTCTCCCCCCCTCGTAATTATTCCACTGGCGTCTGGGCCCCTACTGACATACTGACCCCCGAGGTACATACTGGCACCCCATTCTTTTACCATTTAGGCAAAGAACCCCTTATGTTTTACCACAAAGAAAATCCACTTAGCCGTCAAGGTCCTAATATAAGTCTGATATATCTTATATATATATATATATATATATATATATATTGCTGCTCTGCCCATTCATCATTAGTTCTGTGGGTTCACACAAGGCCCAAGCTCTCTTTATTCAACTCACTCCCTGCTGAACCCCGTATTACAGTATATCAGTGCTCTCCAGCTGGTAAAGTACAATATTGGGAGCAGCTGGGGGGTGAGCAATGAGGCTTGCTGGTCTGGGGGCTATCATAGTGGCTCATCTGACATTATAACTCGATGCTGATATCTATTGTGGCCATAGGGCAGGTGGTAAGGACAGGGTCTGTTGTGGGCTTCCTACTGCTCTATAATGTGTTGGCAGTGGAGCCCCCTCTCTCCCACTTCGCGCTTTAGTGTTGGAGCGGGTCCAGAGGGGGCCGCAATGCTAGTGCAGATAGCACTAATTTGCACTAATGTAGCAGAGCAAAATTTTTATTTAAAAAAACCAAAATGTAAAGCCTACATTTGCCTACAATGTACCGGTTTATCAGTTGGGCCCGTCTCCCCCACCCTAATGGCTTTATTTGTACTGCATATATCCCCTCTGCTTGCCAGCACCATCACATTTTCCTAAAGCAAATAGCAGCTTTCACCCGGTGGCCATTTTCCCTCTGATACATAATCAGATACATTTAAATCTGCAAACAGCATACACACACAGACCCTTATTCAGCATACATTGCATCAAGAATACAGGCTCACACAGAACTGTCTGATAAAATTTCTGCTTTGTTTGAGCTGAGCTCAGGAGAGGAGGTTAGGAGAAAAAAACTGAAGCAGACAGCTTGAGCTGAGTTTCTATGGGAACCAGCAATGTAATCTCTTCACTGGCTGCTAGACTGGAGGGCGTGTTTAGGAACCTGAGCTTAGACCAACTGAGCATGTCTGGCAAGTCAGTAGTCAAAGCAAATACCTGAGGGAGGGGGCGAGTGGGTTACAGGAGGAGAAGGAAATCTAAGTGATTAAGGGGACACCCAGCCTTACTATTAACATCTGCACAACCAGTCTGGCAGGTATTGAAAGGTTTCAAAGAGACTGTTCACTGATTACATTTTTGTTTGTGGGGTTTACATGTCCTTTAAAGTTACCAGAGATGGCTTTTTGCCGCACCTGGTAACTGGCTGCTCACTGCCATCTAAGGCAAGAGCAGCCCTGTGTTTAGGGGTACCGGTAGGGGGACCTACATGTTCCCCCACACCCCTCCTCACAGTCATCATTTAAAGGACTAGTCGCAGGTCTCTGCACTCTGAAATGGAGGCACCGCTCCATCCAAGAAAGGCAGGCAGGGCGGAATGTATACCCCACCCCTACCTATCCCTTAGTATGCTGCTGATTGCATGCCGCTGAATATTCGGTAGGACCCCACCTAAGTCCCCCCTGAGTGCTGACCCTTGTATCACAGGTGTAAATTGCACCCAAAAAAAATGCTAAATTCACTATCCTGTGCAATGAAAATATGCAAAAAAAATAGTCCACTGTACCGTACATCTACTATAAAGACACTCCCTCCCCCAACAGGTAGGTTCCTCCTCACAACTAGGGGCTCTATACTGGTCGGCACACTCAGTGTAACGTACCCCCTACAGAAACTCCATATTGCCTGAAAGTGTTACTGGTTAGAGTGCAATGTGTGTGCACATTCATACTCCTATTTATCCTATAATAATCATGGCTGTCATAGCAGAGAGAGAAACCCCGAGGTGCAACCACTTTGCTTAGCTCGTCTGCATGGAAACTATATATAGTTGTACCAGTTCCTTTTATTTCTGTTTCATTCTCTCCCTTTAGTGCTGTTATATTGACTGTGCCTTCTGAACCTCCTCTCTAAGTCCCACCAGCCTCTCAGCATCACCGGGGCCTCCAATCTGGGTCTGTTTTAGAACATTAAGATTGACAATTCAGACCCTGAAGGCAGCCAAGTCCATTCCAGCCCATAATTTTGGGTTTTTTCACCCCCCCCCCCCCCACATAAGCATTTGACACTTGTGTATAAAATGGTGTCATCTCTTTCAGTATAGCCTTGGGTGCAAAGCCAACCGTCGCCTCCCAGTTAGCTCTATCTCATTCATGAAAAACTTGGAGATGCTAAAAGGACATGTAACCCCCCCCCCCCCACACACACACACACAAAAAATATATTTTTATATTTAATTTTGAAATTTCACATGGGGCTACCCATATTCTTCATTTCCCAGGGTGCCACAGCCATGTGACCTGTGCAGTCACACTTTACTGCTTAGCTGCAAGTTGGAATGATATCACAACAAAACACGCCCTCCAGTCTAGCAGTGATGAGATGGCATTGCTGGTTCCCATAGAAACTCTGCTCTAGCTGTCTACTCTCCTAACCTCCTCTCCTGAGCTCAACTTAACCATTACAGTGCATGTGACATGTCCTTCACAATCAGACTCACATTTTGGTCTAAGTATTGCACTCGACTTGGACCTGCAGAGATTTCAGCATGGCATGTGTTCCATTTTAGAGGTGAAGGTTGGAAGTTAAGTCTTTGGGTGCTCACAGTAGATACAGAATTTGACTTCTTTATTTTGACCTCTTATCTCTGAAGTGCAGACACTTAGGCAGCCATCACTTCCCCTCTTTATAGATTAAAAGAATACCAGGCATCTACCTGTTTACAATATGAGTATCAAGCCCATTAACCTCTGGTAGCTGCTTTCTGCCCGCCATAGCCCAGAAGCCCTATAACACCCAGACGCCCTATAACGCCCAGACGCCCTATAACACCCAGACACCCTATAACGCCCAGACGCCCTATAACACCCAGACGCCCTATAACGCCCAGACCTCCTATAACAGTATCCAGACCTTCAAAGTTATCCACATTTATTTGCTGACAACTGTGGGCCCACTTGGAACACAACCTCTAGGGCCCATCTGATCACTCCGACCACCTTAGATCTTCCCTTCTAAATGCACGCTGCACCCCACACCTACTGCTGTAGGTCTCCCCCATTTAAGGCATTCCAACCCAACCCCACCGACCAGCTTGCTCATTGCTACCTTCATGCAGGCAGGTTAACAGATGAACTAGTAGGGGGCCCAACTAGACCAGGGCCCACCAGGATTTGTATCTGGTATACCAGTGGCAACTCCTAATACATTTAGTCCCCCATTTAAAGAGCTTTTTTAGGAGCCAATGAACGTGTCTGGGTGTTTGCATACAGGTGTAGGAGGGGTATGAGGAGGAAACCCCCAGAAAATATACAAACACCAGGTAGATGATGTCTTGGTCAGAATTAAAGTCAGGAGCCCAGCACTGCCCTCCTACCTCCCCTTTCTGTATTACACAGTGTCTCCTATTTATATCTACCCTGTCTCCCCTCTCTTTATTATACTGTTCTCCATATACTATATATATATATATATCACTCTCTTTGTCTGTATCATCCTCCTTGTGTTGTGTGTATTAACCCTATATTACTGGGTTCTGAATGTTTCCTCTGTGTACTACAATTCACTCTATTCTACCTTAGGTTATACTGTATATGCATGTTATATCTTATATTGTACCTTGTACTGTGCATCCTCTCAGTATATCCTCTATATAGGAGGTATTTATACATTCTGAATGCCCCCTGTGTTCCCCCTATTGCATGCCATGGCAGGAGTCTATCATTGCTCTATACACAGTGAGGGCTTACTAGGCATGCATGGCTGTCTCACTATGCCTTTATATTGAGACGTATAAGGAACCGAGTGACTGTAGCTGGATATACACAGTATTGCTGCCCTATGTCAGTGTAGTGTGATGCTCTGCTATGTGGTCTCTCTCCCTCGCTGCCTCTCCCTCTCTCCCCCCAATGTGCCAGTGTTTCAGCCATGTCTCCCCTCCCTACAGGGCATGTATGAGAGCGCAGCGCATACATTTATCCTCAGATTCCCCAGCACATTCCCTCCCCCCCTACAATCCCTTCCATATGGATGAGCTGTCAGTCTGATGTCTCTGCCTGTATCCTCTCGCATCAGCATCCGCTGCTCCGCTCCGCCTTTTCTGCCTCCCCCTGCTATCAGCCTATGTGCCTTGCCTTGTTAGGGGGATGCTCCTGCATACCCAGTTAACCCCTTCCTCCCCTTACATACCAATCCTGCAGCCGGCGAGTGCCAGCACGTGGTGCCGACGGTGCATTCCAGCATCCTGCTTTTCCAGCATTCCCTGGGAGAAGGGGGGATGCAGAGATGATGCAGAAATGATGCTGAGGATGCAGAAGGTATGTTCTTTTTCAGAGCTGGTGCTGATGCTGAGCGTGCGGTGAGGTCTCTGTGGCGCAATGGACGAGCGCGCTGGACTTCTAATCCAGAGGTTCCGGGTTCGAGTCCCGGCAGAGATGGTTCCCACTGCGTTCTTTTGCTTTATAATCAAAATGTATTATTCTTGGAAATATGCTGTATGCGCGTCCATAAATCCTATGCAATAAATCCCAAAGTGCAGATTCATTTTTTTCTTTTATTGTCATTGATTTAGTATCCTCGGCTGAATGTATTTAGACAACTCTATATAAATCAATCATTTTATATCTGCAGTACAATAATCCAATTTGTATTTTATGAATTCTAATGTATGATCAACTACTTTCTGAGATATTCTGAAGCAATAGGCAAATCACATGTTTTCGTAGTTTTATTGCAGCTCTTAAACTAATATAGGCACCAGCTCTCCCTACTATACCTGCTATCCCACAGCCCCAGTCCCTTCCCAGAGGCTATTATCCCCCCACTGCTACTATAGGCACCATCTCTCCCTACTATACCTGCTATCCCACAGCCCCAGTCCCTTCCCAGAGGCTATTATCCCCCCACTGCTACTATAGGCACCATCTCTCCCTACTATACCTGCTATCCCACAGCCCCAGTCCCTTCCCAGAGGCTATTATCCCCCCACTGCTAATATAGGCACCATCTCTCCCTACTATACCTGCTATCCCACAGCCCCAGTCCCTTCCCAGAGGCTATTATCCCACTGCTACTATAGGCACCATCTCTCCCTACTATACCTGCTATCCCACAGCCCCAGTCCCTTCCCAGAGGCTATTATCCCCCCACTGCTACTATAGGCACCATCTCTCCCTACTATACCTGCTATCCCACAGCCACAGTCCCTTCCCAGGGGCTATTATCCCCCCACTGCTACTATAGGCACCATCTCTCCCTACTATACCTGCTATCCCACAGCCCCAGTCCCTTCCCAGAGGCTATTATCCCACTGCTACTATAGGCACCATCTCTCCCTACTATACCTGCTATCCCACAGCCCCAGTCCCTTCCCAGGGGCTATTATCCCCCCACTGCTACTATAGGCACCATCTCTCCCTACTATACCTACTATCCCACAGCCACAGTCCCTTCCCAGAGGCTATTATCCCCCCACTGGTACTATAGGCACCATCTCTCCCTACTATACCTGCTATCCCACAGCCCCAGTCCCTTCCCAGAGGCTATTATCCCACTGCTACTATAGGCGCCATCTCTCCCTACTATACCTGCTATCCCACAGCCACAGTCCCTTATATAATTTAATGCAGTTTGTCTGACTAAACTGAACCATTAATCGACACTAAATGTATGTGTATATATTGGCTCAAGTATCTTTGTGAATAGCATTTATGTGTGCACAATTTTGCAAATATTTTGGGTTCTGCACTTGAAATTGCTATTCTGCATATCCTGTGCATGTTTTGGTGGACTGAAAGTTTAGTAACCCTTTATTCGGTCAGTCCCCTAAGATTATGTTATTCTTAAAGTATTTTCCTGGCAGTTCAGTAATTAGCCAGGAGATTTCATGGTCCTAGTCCTTCATGGGGAAGCCAACGTGTTCTCGGCCTATTCGTATCCCACCTGTTGGAGGAGGTAGATGGTACTCAGAGTCTGGGAGGGGGTAGGCCAAGTAGGTGAAGATAGTTGAGGATAGTTTTGTAATAGCTTGCTCTAGGAGTGAGAGTTAAGGTTCCCATACAAGGGCCAATTCTAGCTGCCGATATCGGTCCCTTGGACTGATTTGGCAGCTTATCGCACCAATGATGGGTCTGCCCGACCAACATCTGGCCTGAAATTGGCCATATCTCGATTGGACAGGGTCCACTTGTACAGGAGGAGCTGTACTTGTACACTTTAGAGTAAAGCAGGCCATACACACACCGATATTATCGTATGAAACGAGGTTTACGTGTATGGTGAATTGAAAAAGCGACCAATATCCCAAAACCCTTGGATATTGATCGATCGGGTGGGACAAAAGATTTTTATCAGGAGCCATTGAAGGTGCCCGAGCAAAGGCAAATGTTTAGGGCTGAATCTACCTGTTTCTACCTCCATATAGTGGAGTATAACAACAACTACTGGTCGCAGGAAAGATCATAATTGTAACGCGTATGGCCACCTTTAGAGTAAGGGGCATAATTATTATAGTCTGATGGTGATGGTGCCCATAGCAACCAACCAGCAATTAAATTTGAACAGTCACCTACAATTTAGACAACAAAAGTAAAGCTCTGATTGGTTGCTATGGGCACCATCACCGGTGACGTTTATCACAGTTTACGAATAGGAAACTCACCTCCTGGATGGAGCCTAAAACCAATTATTACACCCCTTCTTAGTATCTAAAGATGAAAGCTAAACCTTATTATTGCCACCTCGCGTGCGTCGGTCCCAGGGAACCGGTTATAAGACACCGGCGTTCCCATTGCTATAGTCATTACTTCTGTTTAAGTTTTGTCCCCTTGTCACACACCGTGTCGCTGCCTCCGCGCATTTATTGGCGACTCTTTTCACCCGGAGTTTTTCCATATTTTCAGCATTTTTGCTGATTCGCACTTCTGAGCATCTGACAGATATTAAATATTCAGGAGAATCTGGGCAGCCCAATCTACAGGATCAATACCAAATAAATGACATATTGCATAATTCATAGGCCGCGGATCCTTGGCCGCAGCGGTATTTTCTCAACCTGCCATTTATGTGATAAAGCTGCGCTTGGGATCATTCTGCGGGACAGATACAGAATAACTCAGTGCTTCTCTGTTAAAGGGCAACTAAACCTTCATGTTTTCTCTTGCCCTTATTTATCTGCAATAAAATGTACATATAACTTTCAGTCTATTGAAAATGTTGTTTCAAATTACATTTTCTTTTATTATGTAAAAGAAAAAAAAAACATCTTGGATGGAGTTCCCCTCTAAAAGATGAAGTACAGGTAGGGGATCCCTTATCCAGAAACCCATTATCCAGAAAGTTCAGAATTATGGAAAGGCCATCTCCCATGGACTTCATTATAAGCAAGTAAATTTTTTTAAAAAATGATTTCCTTTCTTGCTGTAATAATGAAACAGTACCTGTACTTGATCCCAACTAAGATATAATTAATCCTTATTGGGGGCAGAACAGCCCTATTGGGTTTATTTAATGGTTAAATGATTCCCTTTTCTCTGTAATAATAAAACAGTACCTGTACTTGATCCCAACTAAGATATAATTACCCCTTATTGGGGGCAGAACAGCCCTATTGGGTTTATTTCATGGTTAAATGATTCCCTTTTCTCTGTAATAATAAAACAGTACCTGTACTTGATCCCAACTAAGATATAAGTACCCCTTATTGGGGGCAGAACAGCCCTATTGGGTTTATTTCATGGTTAAATGATTCCCTTTTCTCTGTAATAATAAAACAGTACCTGTACTTGATCCCAACTAAGATATAATTACCCCTTATTGGGGGCAGAACAGCCCTATTGGGTTTATTTAATGGTTAAATGATTCCCTTTTCTCTGTAATAATAAAACAGTACCTGTACTTGATCCCAACTAAGATATAATTACCCCTTATTGGGGGCAGAACAGTCCTATTGGGTTTATTTAATGGTTAAATGATTTTTAGCAGACTTACGTTAGGGAGATCCAAATTACAGAACGATTCCTTATCCAGAAAACCCCAGGTCCCGTGTATTCTGGATAACAGGTCCCATACCTTTACTAATTATTTCCCTCTGTAGCTTCTATAAAGGTGTTGATGAATTGGCTTGTGGCCACCTTGGCAACTATGTCACCTACCTGACTCTATTTGATGTAGCCTGCCCTATGCCTGCCCCAGTTGTCACTGTGATAGCAATCCATTTGATGCTGCAGCCATTAGGCAGCTCCCATATTATTTAATATTGCTTTTATTAAAGTTGCTATTTACACCCAAAAGAGGAAGGGTTGACACCATTACTTTCTGCCAAAGTCCAGAGATACTGTGGTGGGGATGTGCCCTAAGGTAGAGCTGTTTGCACCTATAGCACTGCATTTAGCTACACAGTCATTATACTAGCCACTATAGGGCTTGCACCCCTGTCCCATCTGATGGCAAACATCTTGCTGGGGGGCACAGACCCAAGAAGGCAGCCGGGTACATGAGCGATCAACGGCAGGTTAGCAGTTACTGGCCACAATTTATTGCATCAACATCGGCTCATTATTTGTATTTAAAATGTATTTCCAGACAGATATATACACATGGCACAGAGTTGTTACTAATGCTAATATAAATCCCGTGTTAGGTTGGTACAACTCTCCTATACTATGGGCAGTGGCACCAGTGCAGGGACCCAGTTTTTGCTCCTATATAACTCATACACAAAGCCCTTGTGGTCCTGCCCAAGTACTGACTGTGCTCTGCCCCATGCTCTGGGCCGAGTGCAGTAAGAGAGGGGGATTGATCAATTCACACTCCCTGGTCCCCTGTTTCATAACTAATTTAGTATCTATGCTAGTGCATGTATTTTCAAAAAACAGGGGTTTTTAGTTACAAAATTATGATTATAAAACTGGTAAGCCACCATTCCACCCCAAGGTAAACCCCATATGGTGGTCCTATCTATTTACCTCTGGTCATATTTTTCAAAGACTGGCACCTCCCTGCAGAGCAGCATTTCTTGGCATAAGAACATTGGTTTTACAGGCTTAATACTCCCCCACGTGTGGCTTGTAAAGGAGATTATACATGCAAGGGAGCCCTGTACTTAAAACTTGCCCCTATATGGCACTGTAAGTTTTATTTACTATCTTTGGACAAATTTGCACCTACAGGCACTGAAGCAGGGGCACAGTAACTGCAGAGATATTGTCCAACCTGCAAGAATGTTTAAAGAAAATGGAATCCTATACAGGTATAAGACCTGTTATCCAGAATGCTCGGGACATGGGGTTTTCCGGATAAGGGCTCTTTTCGTAATTTGGATCTCCATAACTTAAGTCTACTAAAAAATAATTTAAACATTAAATAAACCCAATAGGGCTGTTCTGCCCCCAATAAGGGGTAATTATATCTTAGTTGGGATCAAGTACAGGTACTGTTTTATTATTACAGAGAAAAGGGAATCATTTAACCATGAAATAAACCCAATAGGGCTGTTCTGCCCCCAATAAGGGGTAATTATATCTTAGTTGGGATCAAGTACAGGTACTGTTTTATTATTACAGAGAAAAGGGAATCATTTAACCATTAAATAAACCCAATAGGGCTGTTCTGCCCCCAATAAGGGGTAATTATATCTTAGTTGGGATCAAGTACAGGTACTGTTTTAATATTATAGAGAAAAAGGAAATCATTTGTAAAAATTAGAATTATTTGCTTATAATGGAGTCTCTGGGAGATGGCCTTTCCGTAATCTGGAACTTTCTGGATAACGGGTTTCCGGATAAGGGATCCCATACCTGTATATTATAACTATAGTAATCCAAATTTAACTTGTACAAGACAGTATGGAATAGCCTTAGGGTGCTGAGTTCAGTTCTGACCAGGGCACTTTAATTAAGGAGCTTGTTTGGTCTCCCTGTGTTATTCCTTCCACCTAAACCAACCAGAAAAGGAACTGTGCTCTTCTCTGCCTTATATAACACTGATGCTATTAGCTGGGCACACAGAGGCATCTAGTGGCCATTTTTGAGTACTGGCAGCAGGATATCTAGTATTTTATTCATGTTAAACCAAGTACATATCTTGTTAAAAAGTAACTATAAACAACACTAGAAAGATATTACATATAAAATAAAGACATATTTATAGTATGGTATGGGATCCATTATCCAGAAACCCATAGACTCCATTTTAATCAAATAATTTAACATTTTATTTTCTCTCTAATAATAAAACAGTACCGTGTAGTTGATCCCAACTAAGATATAATTACCCCTTATTGGGGGCAAAACAGCCCTATTGGGTTTATTTAATGGTTAAATGATTCCCTTTTCTCTGTAATAATAAAACAGTACCTGTACTTGATCCCAACTAAGATATAATTACCCCTTATTGGGGGAAAAACAGCCCTATTGGGTTTATTTCATGGTTAAATGATTCCCTTTTCTCTGTAATAATAAAACAGTACCTGTACTTGATCCCAACTAAGATATAATTACCCCTTATTGGGGGCAGAACAGCCCGATTGGGTTTATTTCATGGTTAAATGATTCCCTTTTCTCTGTAATAATAAAACAGTACCTGTACTTGATCCCAACTAAGATATAATTACCCCTTATTGGGGGCAGAACAGCCCTATTGGGTTTATTTAATGGTTAAATGATTCCCTTTTCTCTGTAATAATAAAACAGTACCTGTACTTGATCCCAACTAAGATATAATTACCCCTTATTGGGGGCAGAACAGCCCTATTGGGTTTATTTCATGGTTAAATGATTCCCTTTTCTCTGTAATAATAAAACAGTACCTGTACTTGATCCCAACTAAGATATAATTACCCCTTATTGGGGGCAAAACAGCCCTATTGGGTTTATTTCATGGTTAAATGATTCCCTTTTCTCTGTAATAATAAAACAGTACCTGTACTTGATCCCAACTAAGATATAATTACCCCTTATTGGGGGCAGAACAGCCCGATTGGGTTTATTTCATGGTTAAATGATTCCCTTTTCTCTGTAATAATAAAACAGTACCTGTACTTGATCCCAACTAAGATATAATTACCCCTTATTGGGGGCAGAACAGCCCTATTGGGTTTATTTCATGGTTAAATGATTCCCTTTTCTCTGTAATAATAAAACAGTACCTGTACTTGATCCCAACTAAGATATAATGAATCCTTACTGAAGGCAAAACAATCCTATTGGGTTGATTCATGTTTAAATGATTTCTGAATTGTATCCAAAATACAGAAAGACCCCTTATTTAGAAAACCCCAGGTCCTAAGCATTTTGGATAACAGGTCCCATATCTGCAATAGGCAACTTCCAGTAGGAGGCATTAAACCATGCACATATATAGTGGCTGGTATCTGTTTTGGTTGGTTAACCCTCTCTAAAGCTTTATTATTTTCCATGTAACTGTACCTGTTAAGACTTCAGACTTTGCACCTGTGGAATTTATAAATGAGACCAGGATTTTAAGCTGCAGGGTGGACTGATTTACTAATATGCTGTAGGTGCTACATTGCATACATACAATCAACCAATACAACCAATGGCAATCACTTACTATAGCTTACAAAAAAAAAAGAAATGGTAAGAGCCCTATGCCACATAACAATCAAATTAGAGTTAGATTCAGTTAAGGCTTCTTTCTCCTTTATTACTTGCTCATAATAGCTTTTCTATAGCCTACATGCACAATGAAGCTCACTCAGACATGGGGATACAGATATTTTACCAGCAAGAATAATGTTTTAGGGTTCCCTAGACGCACATTACTAGAGGTAGTGCCATGACATTTTATTCATTTCAACATGAGAATGTGCCATTTTCCTTGAAAGATTCCACTTAAAGCTATCTTCATTTCATTGTTCCGTAAACTAAAAATGATAGGGTTCAGGAAAGGGGTGAATACGGTATAAACCAGGGAAAATAGCTTTTCATAGTTGGCAGTCTGGGGTCCCTTCGGGCTGCCGTAAACACTAAAAGCAGAGCCGTAAATAATTGCCACGATGATCAGATGAGAAGAACAAGTGGAGAAGGCCTTCATTCTCCCTGCGTTGGTCTGCAGCTTCATAATAGCCCATATAATATTTATATACATGATTAGGATAAATATGAAATTAAACATGATGGCAAAACCTATGACAGAACTGTTAATGGCAATGGTGAATGAAATGTCTGTGCAAGCCAAGGCCAGTAAAGGTGCTAGGTCACAGAAGTAATGATCTATAATATGAGCTCGGCACAGAGGAACATTTATAGTCATTGCCAACGGAATGCTTATAGTCAGAAAGCCAAAAGCCCAGCTGAGAGTGGCCAGACATCTACACATTCTGTCATTCATGATAGTGGTGTATCTCAGAGGGTTACATATCGCCATGCAGCGATCAAAGGCCATTACAGCCAGTAGGGCACAGTCCGTCGTGCCCAAACTATGGAACATATAGAGCTGAGCAAAGCACCACCCATAGGAAATTCTGTTGTCTTTGGAAAGTAAAAGGGACAAATGCTTGGGAGCCGTGGACGATGTGTACCATATCTCCAAGAAAGAAAGGACCTTGATGTAGAAGTACATGGGTGTATGAAGACGAGCGTGACACTGCACTGCCATGATAATTAACATATTTGCTGTCAGAGTGAGGAGAAACATGGAAAGGAAGAAGACAAAGAGCAATATTCTTATATCTTCAATGTCTGACAAACCCAGCAGGATGAAGCCATTGAATTGTGTGCGGTTCATCTCCTCCATGATTCTTTTAATCAAGTATTTTCTGCATGGTGGAACCACATGAAATTTGTTTAGATGTAGAAAATATACATGCATGTCCCATATCCAGGCATTTCAGGTGTCTTCAGATCTTCTGTGTTCATGGCTATAAAGAAATGTCAAGAACAATTTAACATGTGCCATAGTATATTGTACTAGAGCTGCACAAAGAAAAGGTCCTTCAGGTATGAAATTGATTCATACTGGGGCAGATTATTAGAAGAGTGTGGTCTAACAAGTGTAATTATTAGTCCTGATGCATGAAGTTAATTCATTGGGTCAATGTGATGGACCACATTGAAGGTTGAAGTCCTATCGGTCATTATTTAAATACCACTGCATATAAGAGTTGGACAAATAGCAATATTATGAATTGTAATGACCCCCTCATGTCCCCTGGGTGAAGCACAAAGAGGAATGATGCTGTGTCAGTACTTTAGCTCACATAAATCTACTCCATTTAGGATACTGTGCAAATTTACAGACATGGACATCCTCCTACTCACTAAATAAATTCTAAGTTTTAATAAGCAAAACCATTGAAGCTGAATCCCTTCCACCATGTCATGGGTAACCTCCAACATTGGCTATTTCTCAAGCAGACCACATCTGTAGATCAATGACTCGTAACCTATCCATATGGGTCATCAGCTCCTATATGGAGACACATCTATGCCCACACCACCTAGATCTGATAGATACTCAATCAGTTATCAATAAAGAAGGTCACAAACTTCCTTTATGGATGTAGTCTTCTCCAGGCTGGTTTGAACATGGTCTCTATGTCATTAGAGGTGACCTACTGGCCAATCAATCAAATAGACTTGATCTGCCCAGCAACCTTTGTGATCCATCAAATGGTACAACCTCTCCTAGTTTATAACAAGACATATGAAATCAATTACAGTAATAATAATTACAGTGCTGCTGTAGTTCCATAGAGATTACATGGGCATCTCCCATCACTTTATGGGACATTACAGCATCCCCTATAACTTTGACATTGTCATCTTCAATGTTAATTGTCTTACAAAATGATTTCATCCCGTTATCCACAACCAATTAGATGTTATAGTTACCCACCTTGTGTCTTTATGAGTGCTGGGAAAACAAACCCTCCCCTGCAAGTGCTCTATTTATACCAAGTAGTAAGGGTAAAACATGTACTCATGTCTCTTGATTGGAGGCAGAAGGGTTTCCGGATCTGGGACTCTGGGATGTCACTACCATTTGTTTACATCATTAAGCGTAATTTTAATTTGGCATTAACTAATTAACCCTCTGAGTCTTGTTATTTATCAGTAATGTCTTTCTGTATTTGTGTTGTGGGAGTAATGGCACTATAACATATTCTGAAGCAAAACCTCTATGGAGCTGCTTCTGTAAAGCAACACTCTCTACAGGGCCCCAGTTCTTTTACTGATGGTACATGCAGCTTATTCCCTGCCTTCATTTTTTTCAGCCGTCAGGGAAGTCTCCAAAACCACTAGTGCCATCTGGCCAAAAATTGCACTGGTTTTGGGGCAAAAACAACCTGTTACCAGCAGTTTTCGCCAAAGCTTTATAGCCTCTGACTATAAAGTGTTGGTGGAGGATGAACCCCATGTCATCCCAACTCCACCCCCTAACTATAAACAAAGCCACAAAATTAAATGACCTCTGACTCTGCATACAACAGATTTGTAACCTTGCAACCAATCAGATATCTTCTGTTATGCATTAGACTGACCAATGCAAACTCCTGTTGCCATGGGTTACTGCACTGGAGCAAATGTGCTCTTGAAATGGACATGGGTGAAGAAGCGCAAATGTTAAACAATAGCAAATAAATCAGCTATGGAGAAAAGCTATAAATGCATTGTGCAGTTATTGTGGGAAGATGTTGTCTTGATGTTGGCTCTCTAGCTGCTTAAAGAAGAGCTTCGCTTGAATTCACATGATCACTTTCTTTTTTTAACCATTGAGTTTTATTTAGAAACAGATTACAGACATAGTTTCCAATCAGGACATGAAACATGATCACTTTCGGATCACTGCTGCTCTACTAAAGTCCTTCTATATGAGAGATCAGAATGGAGAAGAATGAATGCTGAGTGACTGATTTCAGCACTCTTATGGGGGTGTCATTTCACCATCAATCTCGCCCCCTACTGAAGAGTTATTTCTGCTCCCTTGAGTTGTGCAGTAGTGCAAATGTATAGGCAAAGCTTGCTGTAAGTTGGGTGCAAAGTGCCTGTCTCCCTTGGCTGCTCTTCTACTGGTACTTTATTTTACAGACACAATGTCCTTATGTAGGTGCTTATGGATCCTGGAGTTTGTGTGCCCTAAGGAAGAGTTTCTTTGCACCTTTTGCATTGCAGTTTGCTAGCCACTATGGCACATTCATCAATTCCCAGCTGGCTTCCTTGACCTTACCACAGCATTGGTCCCAAAGAACATGCTACAAGACACACACCAAAATGGAAACCATAATCTACTCTATGGGGCTGGCCAGTCAGGTACTTGACTGATCGAAGGCAGGTTAGAACTTACTGGCCAGACTATTGCATCCATATCAGTTTATCCTTAGCAGCCAGATAACCATATGCACATGGTACAGAGTTGTTGCTATGGCTAATATAAGTTGTTACACCTCTCCTATGCCATAAGCAGCTGCACAAATGCTGGAGCTCACTATTTGCTCCTCTTACAGCCCATACACTACTCACTTGTGGCCCTATCCAGGTTCTGATTGGGCACCCATTATACATGCCTGTCATTATATGGCATTGTAAAGCTTATTTATTATTTGCCCATGCACAGTAACGGATCACAACCAGTTAGAAGTTAGGTTTAATAAGTCAACTGCAGGTAGAATAATTTGTAGGTAGATCTCTGATTTTTATATCAGGGTTTATTTGCCCGGTTTGAATAGGGCCCCACCCTCATAGGCACCAAAGCAAGACACATCTAGTGCTCATTTTTGGGTAGGGGCCGCTGTTTACAGACACCGGTATTTATTTACATTATACAATATATATATATTTTGTTATAAAATAAATGTAAACAACATGTAAAATACACATACAATACCGACATATTCAAAGCAAATACCATTTCATAGTGTGGCCTATAAAATCAGTTTATAAAACTTCTACTACATTGTTACCCCAAAGCAAAATATTTTGCTCAAATTATATATCAGGAGTATTTTGTTGCCTTATTCCTCCTTTCTACTGCATATTTATGTGCTTTCAATAATAGCAGACACCACCTTTTTTTTAATAATGAGCACAGTTGATACCTTTTGTAAGTGGAATAAGACTCCTTCAATAGCCCTTTAGTGAAGCTAATCACCATTGGACGAATAAGGACAGTAGAGATAATGGGAGTGTGAGGCAGGGTGCACAGTTAAATAAGTGGGTGAAAACTACCATGTTTTTAAACTTTGGGCCAGATTCGGTTCAATGAGAAAAAGTTTTTTCATGGTTTATCACGTGAAATCTCATGGAAGAGATTGAGAAAAAACTTTTCTCCTAATCCAGTTCCATTTTTTCCCATAGATTTCAATATAGTTTTCACGTGATTAGGGCTTCCAGGACAAAGAGCTGGCTTCCAGGACAAAGAGCTGAGGGAAGAAGGGGATTAAACAATTGGTACATGTCCCATTGGGTAACACATTCAGTGAATAGCTGGGGTTGGAGCAGCATCCCGCCCAGCCATTGTAATCCAGAGAGTAGTGCGGCTCAGTTAAGGGGGTTAGGCTGGTCATGTGGAGTATGTTGTTGCAGTTTTCTTAGCAAGGGAGTGCTTACCAGAGTGGGGGTAGTAGTCCCCCATTCGGTGGAGTTTGATTGATTCATCCCTGAGTAACAGTCCCGGGAGGTAAGGGTTTGAGTGAGGCTCACCTGCTTCTACTTGCCCATCCGAGTGCAGCAGCACAGGGAGGGCTGGCTTGGCGGGGGCCTGTTTCCTTGGTGGAGTACATTGGGCAAGTATTCCGGTTGAGTAATGTTTGTGTTTTTTGGAACTGTCACTTTACGGTTACATGTTGGTTAAATTGTTAATAAAGCTGGGGCCTAGTTCAAATCTATCCAGGTCTCCTAGTGTCTTTATTTCTACTAGGTAAAGGGAAGGTCAAAGCAAGGTAAGGACAACCGGTGGCCTTGACCAGGTCAAAACTTTGAGATAAGTTTTTAGAATTTAATTGCATCTCAAATTGAATCTCGTCTTTGAGTTTTCGCATGATAACACTTTTTTTCAATGAATTAAATCTGGTCCTTTGTGTCCTGCCCATAGACCCAGGTCTTTACACTCCAGAAAGCACAACAGACACCCATGCCTCTCCCATGTATACATCACTATCTGCGCGTAGTAGCACTGTATTCATTAGGAGCAGGCCAGGGGGATATGCGGCTGTCCCCTTGGATGCCCCCTACGTTGCACATCATTCAGAGATAATCATTCAGAGGCAATGCCAACCATAATTAGTTTGGGTGAGACTATTATAATAATGAAAGCAAAGGTGTGATTGCTATTGGCAACTGTACTGGACCAATGTTAGCACTTATGTTGGTAAATAAGCCCCATGGAGTAATATAACAGCCCTTTGCCAATTAACAATCATATTAGGGCTACATAGAGGCTTAAGGCTTCAGTTCCCCAGGTAACTGAGGATTTGGTTATGACTTGGTTGTATTACTTTGGAGTTATTCACAAAAATAGCATGCATGCAAAATATGATTCTGTATTCAGGCTGATACTGTACCATTAGATGATGTCAAGGTGTTACAGTCACTTCTACCTTTTCAACTATTCCAACTATATTTAAAAAATGCTCAATATTTTCTTTTCATGCCACAGTCACACAGTCCCTAACCATCATCTCTAAGACCTTTCAACTTCTGCTTAACCTACCTTCATCTCCAACTCAATTTATCCTACTAAAGTACTGTTAAATAACCAGATAATATGTTTAAGGCTTCCTGGTAGGTTTTAGGGCTTCCTAGTGGTAAAAAAGACCTTGATATCAGGTTCTCTGGTGGGTCCTCACTGCCCCAGATCAACACTGGGAATAATTCAGACTATAGAACATCACTTTAAACATGATCATTTATCTTATACCTAAACATTTTATGAACTATTTCATTCTAAACATGTGTAGTTTTCCTTGAAAGATTCCCCTTATAGCTGACTTCATTTCATTGTTCCGTACACTATAAATAATGGGGTTTAGGAAAGGGGTGAATACGGTATAAACCAGGGAAAATAGCTTTTCATAGTTCACAGTCTGAGGTCCCTTTGGGCTGCCGTAAACACTGAAAGCAGTGCCGTAAATAAGAGCCACATCAATCAGATGAGAAGAACAAGTGGAGAAGGCCTTCATTCTCCCCGTGTTTGACTTTAACTTCATAATAGCCCATATAATATTTATATACATGATTAGGATAAGTATGAAATTAAACATGATTGCAAAACCAACAACACATCGATTAATGGCAATGGTGAATGAAATGTCTGTGCAAGCCAAGGCCAGTAATGGTGCTATGTCACAGAAATAATGATCTATAATATAAGATTGGCACATTGGAACCTTTATAGTCATTGTCAATGGAATGGTTGCAGCCAGAAAACCAAATGCCCAGCAGATAATGGCCAGAACTCTACACATTCTTTCATTCATGATAGTGGTGTATCTGAGAGGGTTACATATCGCCATGCAGCGATCAAAGGCCATTACAGCCAGTAGGGCACAGTCTGTCATGCCCAAACTATGAAACATATAGAGCTGAGCAAAGCACCACCCATAGGAAATTCTGTTGTCCTTGGTTAGTAAAAGAGACAAAAGCTTGGGGGCCGTAGTCATTGTGTACCACATCTCCAGGATAGAAAGGATGTTGATGAAGAAGTACATGGGTGACTGAAGATGAGCATGACACTGCACTGCCATAATAACTAAAATATTTATAGTCAGAGTGAGGAGTAACATACAAAGGAAGAAGACAAAGAGCAATATTCTTACATCATCAATGTCCGAGAAACCTTGAAGAATGAAGCCATTGAACTGAGTGTGATTCATCTCCTCCATGACTTCTTAATCAATTATTTTATGCATGGTAGGGCTGTGGGAAATCTTTTTAGATGTGAGAATATACATGCATGTCACATATCTAATCATTCTTTGTCCAGACCTTCTGTCTTCATGGCTGTAGAGAAATGGCAAAAACGATTTAACATATGCCCATTAAAATAGGGTTGCAAAAATATACCCCAGTGACCTGTATAAGGCCAAATACAATGACATCTTGGCAACAAGTTCATTTCTTGAGTCTAAGTGATGGCCCCCATGGAAGGTGGAAGTCTAGTCAGCCATCATTTAAAAAACTGCATATAGCAAAATTCTGAATGCTAGTGATTTACACAAAGAGTGGGATAATGTTGCACATAATTCTACTCCCATTTATGATACTGTGTAAAAATGGCAGACTTGGACATTCTGCTAATATCTAAATACACTATACTTATTCATGAGATAAACTATTTAGCTAAATCTATTCTATTGTGTCATTGGTAACCCCCAACATTGGCTATTCCAGACCACATCTCTAGATTAATTCTTAACCTGACCATACATGGTTGCTGGCTTGGAAAATTCCTGACTTATCAGCTTATATGTGGGGTCAAATATATTCCCACACCAAATATACTTGATAGGTACTCAATCTATTATGATAAAGAAATTGCCAAACTCCCTTAATAGCCATCCATTGGGCTATGGATGTACTCTTCTCTCAACATTGGCTATTCATCCTTGTTACATCAAGCAGGCCACATCTCTAGATGAATAACTCTTAATCTGACCATACATGAGAGTTGGCTTGGAAATTCCTGTCTGACTTATCAGCTCATATGTGGGGTCAAATATATACCCACACCAAATAAACTTGATAGATACTCAATCTATTATGATAAAGAAATTGCCAAACTCCCTTAATGGCCATCCATTGGGCCATAGATGTACTCTTCTCTCAACATTGGCTATTCATCCTTGTTATATCAAGCAGGCCACATCTCTAGATGAATAACTCTTAACCTGACCATACATGGTTGCTGGCTTGGAAATTCCTGACATATCAGCTTATATGTGGGGTCAAAAGATACTCAATCTATTATGATAAAGAAATTGCCAAACTCTCTTACTGGCCGTCCATTGGGTCATAGATGTACTCTTCTCTCAGGTGGTTTGGACATGGCTCTATGTCACTGAATAAGTGGCCCAGGGGGCAGTCAATCATATGAACCTGACTTGCACACCATTTTTTTTAGTCCAACACTGGTACAGTCTTGTTAGCTCATAAAGTTACAGATATATGAAACCATGGTCATTACAGTGCTGCCATAGTTCTATGGATACTACGTGGGCATCCCTCTTCACTGTTCTCGATTCCCCCTAAGACAGCCAGACACATAACTTGGGCATCAGCATCTTCAATGTCAATCACAGGTTACAAAATCCTTAAACCTCCTCACCCTGAAGATATTATAGGTACCCACCTTATGTCTTTATGTGTGCTGGGAAAACAAACCCTCCGCTGCAAGTGCTCTATTTATACCAAGTAGGTGTCTTTAGCTGCCATCGGTCTGTTACCAGGATCCCAAGGTTGCGAGTAAATTCTCAAGTCTCTTGATTGGCGGCACAAGGGTTTCCAAATCTGTTTCTCTGGGATGTCATTCCGGATTGTTTACATCATTAAATTTAATTTGATTTTGGCATTAACTAATTAACCCTCTGAGTCTTATTATATATCTGTAATATCTTTCTGTATTTCAGTTGTGGGATCTATGGCACGGTAACATATTCTGAAGCAAAACCTCTACAGAGCTGCAAACACTCCAGGGTCACAGTCCTTTAGGCCAATGGTATTTGGGACATATTTTCTGTCTGTATTTTTCCAAGCATCAGAGTAGCCCCTAAATCCAATAGTGACACCTGGCACAAAAATCTGTTGGTGGAGGATGCGCTCCATGTCACCTACAAGGTCCCACATAACAACAGATATTCTGGTTTTAAATTGTTTCTATTTTACCCCACCCAATAAATCTACATGTACTCCTGCACTACAAAGGACGTGTGTGACAATCCCATGTTTTAGGCAGTGTCAGTAGGGGCCTTGCTATTCTGTGACCAACCTAAAATGGAACCCAACTCCACCCCAACTATAAAGACACCCACCTCAGACCCTATAGCAGATACACAACCTTGCAATCTATCAGATACTTTCTGTTCATTATAGACAGCTCCTTACACCCAAAAAAACTTGTCATATTAAGGATCCCTGCACCCTTACGTACATAGTAAGCAATACACAGCAAAGCTCAAGGGCTGAATATATATATATTTATATGTATATTTGAACCAGTTCTTTGGTTAGTATAGTGCAATTTCATGTGCAAGATGGAATGGTTTTTTTTTTATCAGGATACAGGCTATTGGGGTGAGGGCTGCATAAATAAGCCAATGTGGTCATCACTCCAACAAGATTTTAAAAATCTGTGCAATTAATAGCTGGCCAATTTTCAACCAGACATCAGTCCCACTGGAGTGCCCCATACTCAGGCAGATAAGCTGCCAAATTAAACTGATGGAGCTGAAACAGCAGCTAAAATCTGCCCATGTATGGGTACAATGTATGGGTACCTTTAGAAAGCTTTGTATGGGGAAAAGGAAAATGGGAGCTTGATCTGAGGTTTTTGCATGCCAACAAATTTATCAGAATCCCTGCTAGTACTGTGAGGTATCGGCCAGATGTTCTAGGTATTCTTTCTAATAGCTGGTAGATAAGCCTCTCTAGTAGTGAAGGAAAAGGAAAAGGATTATGGATATAGTAGATTTGATTATTAGGAAAACAGGTAGGGAAATCTGTCATCCAGATCTCTACACATTATTCGGTGGGGCTGGGCATGGCCCCAGCTGTCTTTGTACATACTGGTTATAATGACAAAATTAATGGTAGATTAAATAGTGAGTTCAGGGATCTAGGATGTAAGATTAAGAAAAGGTCTTCCTATGTTATTTTATGTGAAGTTTTGCCTGTGCCATGTGCATCTTTGGAAAGATAGTAGGAGCTAAATGCTGGGTTAATGTTTTGTTTGGGATCCTAGAGCACTAGAATAATTTTTTCTTGGTTTACAATTTATATAGCCATAACAGATTGTACCTCACCTCAATGGAAGGGGGTCCACTGTACAATGGGAGAGAGTGACTAGGAGGCTGGAGGAGTGTTTAAAGTAGGCAAGTGGGAGGGAGTATCAGGAAGCTAGTGTAGATAGGGCTGTGGGATTAGAATAGGGGCAAAGAGGAGGAGTGAGGAGGGCACATACCTGTTAAGGAGAGGCCTTACCACTAGGCCAAGTTTTTATTAGTGAGGAGCGAAACTGGCCCATTTTGCTTTGCCCAAAAAAGGGTATTCCAGTAAGGAGCAAAATATATCAAAATTATTTTTTACATTTGTAAATAGAAGCAAGAAGGTTTGGGACTCTTAGTATCAGAGGGAGTTTTTTTTGTCTGTCTACACAACTAAGAAGCCAACTAATAAATGTTTCCTGTTTAATAGGAAAGCTTTTGGAGGGGTTTAAAAGGGATATGACACTGGAACACTTTACAAATGAATACTAAGGCTAGTGCCACAACAGGTAGAGGCTCAGCCCATTGAGAAACAGAGACCAAGGATCAGTCCTTCTCTCATAACTGCTGATGTGCACAGAGAGAGAGGATGAGCAGTAACCTAGACTCCAGGGTGGCAGTGGATGTGATCTGCTTAGATTTGGATTTTAGAGAGTACCATACAGACGGTTACTGAATAAATTAAGGAAATTGGCCTAGAATACAATATTTGTACTGGCTGAAGGATAGATTACAAGGATGGAACATTTTCTAATTGAACCAGGGTTGTTAGTGGAGTACCCCAGGGGTCTGTCCTTTTGTCTTTCCTTTTTCATTTGTTTATTATGTCTAGATTTTTGCTGATAATAGTAAATTGTACAAAACAATAAATTCAATGCAATTCAATTTTGCAAATTGGCAAATGAGGTTCAATATTGATAAATGCAAGTTTATGCACTTTAGTAGAAATAACATACATGCAAACTATACAATAAATGGAGAAGGAAAAAGCTAGTAAAGAGTTAATCTCAAGCTGCAGGCATACCTTCAGTTGTCTCAATAGTGCCCTTAAATCTCCCCATATTTCACCTGTTCAGATGATCAGAAGCCAAACAGGAAGAAAAAACACTGAGCTGTGTAAAGAAAATTCCCATAATGCCTCGCTCCTGCACAGACACCCAGACCAAGTGAACATGCTCTGTTAGTAGGACTATGAGTCAGCTTCCTGCTGATTGGCTCAGATCCACATTCCTAAGGGGGGGGGGTGAGTTCTTAGCATTCTTGAGGGAGGGGGGAGCAGGAAAGAGCAGAGAGCTGCGTGTGTCTGGCACAGGAATTACAGACACAACAAATCTTTTTTCAGAGAAGTCAGAGCAGTGTTTCTGTGAGTGCTTATGGCACATAGACCTTTCTGATAAAGCATCCTTAATTTTTACCTTTCCTTCTCCTTTAATGAAGAAGGATTTGGTGATTTTTGTGTAACTCTGTCAAGGATGGGATTGTCTTTTCTGGAGGAAAGGCACTTGTGAAGGGACATGATTACTCTTTACAAGTGCAATAGAGGACATTACAGACAGATAGTGGAGCAATTTGTTTCCCATAGAAAATATCAAAGAACAAGAGGTCACCCCTGAAACACAGAATTGTTAAAGTTGGACTTTCATTAGAAGCAGCCAAGGTGGTTTTTCCACGGTGGAGTCAGTGAGGTTGTGGAATGGCCTGCTTGGTGATGCTGTGATGGAAGATTCCATTAATGCCTTTAAGAATGACATAATATACAGGGCTATTTGTGATCTTGTGATCTACAGTAAGTTTTGTATAGTTGTCGGTATTTTATAGTTTACATATGTAAGTGCATGAATAGATCTGTATAAGTATGTGCATATATACATACACTGGGGTTCATTTAGAAGGGTTGAACTTTATGGACCTTTGTCTTTTTATAATCTAAATAAACTATGTAACCTATTATGTAACTGCAATCCTCCATTCCCCTCATTAACCAAAGCCTCCCTTCTCCACATCATATTCAACTCCATAGTGTCTGTTTAGGGCAATGGACACTGGACTGTACAACATACTACATACAATATAGGGAATGGGCTCTCCTGCTTTGCCATTCAAGTGGGTGGATTTTCTGCTTTGACACATACAGAATATACCATACCAACAGCTTGTGGCCCTTTGCAAGATTTTTCTGTACAGTGACTTTGGGCATAGCTCAACTTTGAGCCCCCAAAATGTCCTTTCTTCTCTTCTGTCCCTAGAAGCTTCTTACTTCTATCCATCCATGCTACAGATTTTAGCCATGCAGAAAGATTCAAATCATGAAACATTACTTTTAGTGTGTGAATATGTTTATACTATGCACAAAGATGAAACATTTTAGTCACTTTAACCTGAATATATCTAGCTTTCCTTTAATGATTCCTCTTAAAGCTATCTTCACTTCGTTGTTCCGTAAACTATAAATAAAGGGATTTAGAAAAGGGGTGAATACAGTGTAAACCAGGGAAAATAGCTTGTCATAGTTTACAATCTGGGATTTGTTTGGGCTGCCGTAAACACTAAAAGCAGTGCCGTAAATAAGAGCCACGACAATCAGATGAGAAGAACAAGTAGAGAAGGCCTTCATTCTCCCCGTGTTTGACTGTAACTTCATAATAGCCCATATAATATTTATATACATGACTAGTATAAACATGAAATTAAACATGGTTGCAAAACCAATGACACATCTATTGATGGTATTGGTGAATGAAATGTCTGCGCAAGCCAAGGCCAGTAAAGGTGCTAGGTCACAGAAATAATGATCTATAATATGAGCTCGGCACAGAGGAACCTTTATAGTCATTGTGAATGGAATGGTTGCAGCCAGAAAACCAAATGTCCAGCTGAGACTGGCCAGACATCTACACATTCTGTCATTCATGATTATGGTGTATCTCAGAGGGTTACATATCGCCATGCAACGATCAAAGGCCATTACAGCCAGTACAGCACACTCCGTCATGCCCAAACTATGGAACATATAGAGCTGAGCAAAGCACCACCCATAGGAAATACTATTGTCTTTGGTAAGTAAAAGAGACAAAAGCTTGGGGGCTGTAGTCATTGTGTACCACATCTCCAGGCCAGAAAGGACAGTGATGAAGAAGTACATGGGTGTGTGAAGACGAGCGTGACTTTGCACCACCATGATAACGACCATGTTTCCAGTCAGTGTGAGGAGGAACAAAGAAAGGAAGAAGACAAAGAGCAATATTCTTATATCTTCAATGTCCGAGAAACCTCGCAATATAAAGCTGCTGAATTGTGTGTGGTTCATCTCCTCCATGACTTTTTTAATCAAGTTATTTGTGCATTGTAGCACTATGTGAAATCTTTTTAGATGTAAACAGTATTCATGTATGTCCCATATCCAGGCATTTCAGCGATTTTTTTCTTCTGTCTTCATGACTATAGAGAAATGGCAATGAAGAATGAATCTGTGCCAAATTACAAAATTAAATAGGATTGCAAAAAAATAAAACTATCCATCAGGTTAAATGCTTTAACATCAGTGACCCATATCAAGCCAAAAATATAATGAATTGATTCATACTGGGGCAGCTTTATTAAGCTCCAGAAGAATAAGTAATGTGGTCTCACAAGTGTAATTATTGGGCTTTTACACTATGCTGCATTAGGTGACAATGTGAGTGATGGGCCCCATAGAAGAGCTATGTCCCATTGGCTGTTTACAATGTAAGATGCACTTCATATTGAAGTTTACAAAATAGCAATATTTTGCATGGTATTCATCACTTCATTTGCCCTGGGTGCTGGACATTTCTGACATCACTCCATTGTTATCTGATAGAGGTATCCACCATCACTTGGTAGGGTCTCCCTTAGGTCATAAAATGCTACAGATGAAATCATGGTCATAACAGTGCTGCTGTAGTTCCATATATATATATTACTTAGACGTCCACCTTGCCTGTGTTGGACTTCCCTTAGATGCCAACCCCAAAGCTTAGTGTCCAACAGCATTCCAGTATTTTCAGTGTCAGTCACAACCTAAAAAAATCCTTGAATCTCCCAGCCCATAAACAATTAGACATTATAGTTACTCACCTTTTGGTGCTGGAAAACAAAACCACCTCTGCAAGTGCTCTATTTATACCTGGGGGTCATTGACTGCTGTCAGTCTGTTACCAGAATTCCAAGGTAATGGGGGAAGGCTTTTATCCTGTCTTTTTATTAGTGGCCACACTGGGATGTCACTCCCATTGTTTACATCATTAAATTTAATTTGAGTTTGGCATTAACTAATTAAGCCTCTGTTATTGTTATTGTTGTATTGTTATTTATCAATGATACATTTCTCTTGTGGGATCAAAGGCACTATAACATATAAATATAATAAGTTATGGATAACACTGGGGTAGATCATATAGTAGGCAAAAGCAAACAAATGTTGTACAAGAAGCTGTACTTGGGTAAAGGGGCAGAATTTAAGATGACAGGACCCCTTGTATGTAGGGCTAGGGCTGTATCATAGGAGAGGAACATTACCTGAGGATCTGAGGATGTATGTTCAACCTATGGTCCTTTAGATGTTGTTGAGTTCCACAACTTCTACGATCCCCTCCAACAGTCTATACACAAGGGAAGAGAGTTGGCATTACCCAGGTACCACTCAGTACCAGTTAGAACGTGATAAATGACATAAGTAATAACTTGCACCAGTGGAGTTACCAGTAGAAGCCAGTCAGGATTTAGTTATGGTTGTTATGGGCAACTGCATTTGTGCACTTTAGAATCTATGTTAGAAAATCAGCCTAGCTCTCTCTAACCTAACAAAATAAAATACATGATGGTTTAGCATGACGCTTGCTCTAGCTTTATTTAATGCTACAAACAGTGCAAAATTGTAAAAGTTTATTACTGAGAAAATGCTTCTCCAGAAGTGATCAACACCACCCTCTAACTAACCCCCCTAAGATATGCCCAAAGCAGAACCTCTGTAGGGCAGGAGGAACACTGAAAGAAAGAAGACAAAGAACAATCTTCTTACATGATCAATGTCCAAGAAACCTGTATAAGTATGCCATTGAACTGTGTGGGGTTCATCTCCCCATGACTTGTTTTTTAATCAATATTTTCTGTGAGAACTTTTCAAATGCAGACAGTCTTTGTCTAATTCTTTTATCTTCATGGCTGTAGGGACATTACAAGAAAGATTTAACATGGGCCATATCACATTGTTAATGGAGAGCTAAAGCTTAACTGAAGAAGAATCTGATTCGCGAAACAGAGGAAAATTTGTGTAGTGGTGAAAATGTCATGAGTCAAAAAATTTTTCCCGAGAGACATGACGCACGTCTCTTTTTTTTGACACAGGAGACAATTTGATTTTTTGCACAGCAAATTTTTCAGCTCTGACTTTTGTCGTGTGGTGGAAAATACGCCAGTGGCGAAACGTGGAAATTTACCACAAATCCACGTCTGCCAAAAAATTTTGCCCTTCACTATTTAGTAGGGAAAATTTGTGCCCCCAAAGATGCCCCCAGTAGCCCCCTATCTTCTTTCCTGCTGATTCCCTACACATCCTCTGTGCTGCTGGCACTTACCTGAGCTTAGGGTCCGACTCACTATTTACTGTATATATACACTATAACTGTCACACTATACTGTATATATACACTATAACTGTCACACTATACTGTATATATAGAATATAAATGGCACACTATACTGTATATATAGAATATAAATGGCACACTATACTGTATATATAGAATATAAATGTCACGCTATCCTGTATATATAGAATATAAATGTCACACTATACTGTATATATACAATATAAATGGCACACTATACTGTATATATACACTATAACTGTCACACTATACTGTATATATACACTATAACTGTCACACTATACTGTATATATAGAATATAAATGTCACACTATACTGTATATATAGAATATAAATGGCACACTATACTGTATATATAGAATATAAATGTCACGCTATCCTGTATATATAGAATATAAATGTCACACTATACTGTATATATACAATATAAATGGCACACTATACTGTATATATAGAATATAAATGGCACACTATACTGTATATATAGAATATAAATGTCACGCTATCCTGTATATATAGAATATAAATGTCACACTATACTGTATATATACAATATAAATGGCACACTATACTGTATATATAGAATATAAATGGCACACTATACTGTATATATAGAATATAAATGTCACGCTATCCTGTATATATAGAATATAAATGTCACACTATACTGTATATATACAATATAAATGGCACACTATACTGTATATATAGAATATAAATGGCACACTATACTGTATATATAGAATATAAATGTCACACTATCCTGTATATATAGAATATAAATGGCACACTATACTGTATATATAGAATATAAATGGCACACTATACTGTATATATAGAATATAAATGTCACACTATACTGTATATATATACAATATAAATGGCACACTATACTGTATATATAGAATATAAATGGCACACTATACTGTATATATACAATATAAATGGCACACTATACTGTGTATATAGAATATAAATGGCACACTATACTGTATATATAGAATATAAATGTCACACTATACTGTATATATAGAATATAAATGTCACACTATACTGTATATATAGAATATAAATGGCACACTATACTGTATATATAGAATATAAATGTCACACTATACTGTATATATAGAATATAAATGTCACACTATACTGTATATATAGAATATAAATGTCACACTATACTGTATATATACAATATAAATGGCACACTATACTGTATATATAGAATATAAATGGCACACTATACTGTATATATACAATATAAATGGCACACTATACTGTATATATAGAATATAAATGGCACACTATACTGTGTATATAGAATATAAATGGCACACTATACTGTATATATAGAATATAAATGGCACACTATACTGTATATATAGAATATAAATGGCACACTATACTGTATATATAGAATATAAATGGCACACTATACTGTATATTTAGAATATAAATGGCACACTATACTGTATATATACAATATAAATGTCACACTATCCTGTATATATAGAATATAAATGGCACACTATACTGTATATATAGAATATAAATGGCACACTATACTGTATATATAGAATATAAATGTCACACTATACTGTATATATACAATATAAATGGCACACTATACTGTATATATAGAATATAAATGGCACACTATACTGTATATATACAATATAAATGGCACACTATACTGTATATATAGAATATAAATGGCACACTATACTGTATATATACAATATAAATGGCACACTATACTGTGTATATAGAATATAAATGGCACACTATACTGTATATATAGAATATAAATGGCACACTATACTGTGTATATAGAATATAAATGGCACACTATACTGTATATATAGAATATAAATGGCACACTGTACTGTATATATAGAATATAAATGGCACACTATACTGTATATATAGAATATAAATGGCACACTATACTGTATATATAGAATATAAATGTCACACTATACTGTATATATACAATATAAATGGCACACTATACTGTATATATAGAATATAAATGGCACACTATACTGTATATATACAATATAAATGGCACACTATACTGTGTATATAGAATATAAATGGCACACTATACTGTATATATAGAATATAAATGGCACACTATACTGTGTATATAGAATATAAATGGCACACTATACTGTATATATAGAATATAAATGGCACACTATACTGTATATATACAATATAAATGGCACACTATACTGTATATATAGAATATAAATGGCACACTATACTGTATATATACAATATAAATGGCACACTATACTGTGTATATAGAATATAAATGGCACACTATACTGTATATATAGAATATAAATGGCACACTATACTGTGTATATAGAATATAAATGGCACACTATACTGTATATATAGAATATAAATGGCACACTGTACTGTATATATAGAATATAAATGGCACACTATACTGTATATATAGAATATAAATGGCACACTATACTGTATATATAGAATATAAATGTCACACTATACTGTATATACACAATATAAATGGCACACTATACTGTGTATATAGAATATAAATGGCACACTATACTGTATATATAGAATATAAATGGCACATTATACTGTGTATATAGAATATAAATGGCACACTATACTGTATATATACAATATAAATGGCACACTATACTGTATATATAGAATATAAATGGCACACTATACTGTATATATAGAATATAAATGGCACACTATACTGTATATATACAATATAAATGGCACACTATACTGTATATATAGAATATAAATGGCACACTATACTGTGTATATAGAATATAAATGGCACACTATACTGTATATATAGAATATAAATGGCACACTATACTGTATATATAGAATATAAATGGCACACTATACTGTATATATAGAATATAAATGGCACACTATACTGTATATTTAGAATATAAATGGCACACTATACTGTATATATACAATATAAATGTCACACTATCCTGTATATATAGAATATAAATGGCACACTATACTGTATATATAGAATATAAATGGCACACTATACTGTATATATAGAATATAAATGTCACACTATACTGTATATATACAATATAAATGGCACACTATACTGTATATATAGAATATAAATGGCACACTATACTGTATATATACAATATAAATGGCACACTATACTGTGTATATAGAATATAAATGGCACACTATACTGTATATATAGAATATAAATGGCACACTATACTGTGTATATAGAATATAAATGGCACACTATACTGTATATATAGAATATAAATGGCACACTGTACTGTATATATAGAATATAAATGGCACACTATACTGTATATATAGAATATAAATGGCACACTATACTGTATATATAGAATATAAATGTCACACTATACTGTATATATACAATATAAATGGCACACTATACTGTATATATACAATATAAATGGCACACTATACTGTGTATATAGAATATAAATGGCACATTATACTGTGTATATAGAATATAAATGGCACACTATACTGTATATATAGAATATAAATGGCACACTATACTGTATATATAGAATATAAATGGCACACTATACTGTATATATAGAATATAAATGGCACACTATACTGTATATATACAATATAAATGTCACACTATCCTGTATATATAGAATATAAATGGCACACTATACTGTATATATAGAATATAAATGGCACACTATACTGTATATATAGAATATAAATGTCACACTATACTGTATATATACAATATAAATGGCACACTATACTGTATATATAGAATATAAATGGCACACTATACTGTATATATACAATATAAATGGCACACTATACTGTATATATAGAATATAAATGGCACACTATACTGTATATATACAATATAAATGGCACACTATACTGTGTATATAGAATATAAATGGCACACTATACTGTATATATAGAATATAAATGGCACACTATACTGTATATATACAATATAAATGGCACACTATACTGTATATATAGAATATAAATGGCACACTATACTGTATATATACAATATAAATGGCACACTATACTGTATATATAGAATATAAATGGCACACTATACTGTATATATAGAATATAAATGGCACATTATACTGTGTATATAGAATATAAATGGCACACTATACTGTATATATAGAATATAAATGGCACACTATACTGTATATATAGAATATAAATGGCACACTATACTGTATATATAGAATATAAATGGCACACTATACTGTATATTTAGAATATAAATGGCACACTATACTGTATATATAGAATATAAATGTCACACTATACTGTATATATACAATATAAATGTCACACTATCCTGTATATATATAATATAAATGGCACACTATACTGTATATATAGAATATAAATGGCACACTATACTGTATATATAGAATATAAATGTCACACTATACTGTATATATACAATATAAATGGCACACTATACTGTATATATAGAATATAAATGGCACACTATACTGTATATATACAATATAAATGGCACACTATACTGTGTATATAGAATATAAATGGCACACTATACTGTATATATACAATATAAATGGCACACTATACTGTATATATAGAATATAAATGGCACACTATACTGTATATATACAATATAAATGGCACACTATACTGTATATATAGAATATAAATGGCACACTATACTGTATATATAGAATATAAATGGCACACTATACTGTATATATAGAATATAAATGGCACACTATACTGTATATATACAATATAAATGGCACACTATACTGTATATATAGAATATAAATGGCACACTATACTGTATATATAGAATATAAATGGCACACTATACTGTATATATAGAATATAAATGTCACACTATACTGTATATATACAATATAAATGGCACACTATACTGTATATATAGAATATAAATGGCACACTATACTGTATATATAGAATATAAATGTCACACTATACTGTATATATACAATATAAATGGCACACTATACTGTATATATACAATATAAATGGCACACTATACTGTATATATAGAATATAAATGGCACACTATACTGTATATATAGAATATAAATGTCACACTATACTGTATATATACAATATAAATGGCACACTATACTGTATATATAGAATATAAATGGCACACTATACTGTATATATAGAATATAAATGGCACACTATACTGTATATATAGAATATAAATGGCACACTATACTGTATATATAGAATATAAATGGCACACTATACTGTATATATAGAATATAAATGTCACGCTATCCTGTATATATAGAATATAAATGTCACACTATACTGTATATATACAATATAAATGTCATAATATAAGGCTTATTAGTAATAAATACAGATACATACTACATGGCAGCTCTAAAACAAGTAAACTAGCATCAGAATTTAATAATCCCTGTAGCATCAGTTTATATGACAAACCTCATTTTCTGCTTGATAATTTGTGACGACCCCTAAGCTTCGCTTCCCAACAGCTGCTCCGACTGAGCATGTGTAGCGTCACTGACACTCTAAACAGAATCCAAAATGAGAAGCTCCTGTGACAAGTTTGAAGGCCTGATTTATTGCTTCTATAGAGATGCTATACCTTTAGGCTGGTGCAAAAAGTTCAGTATATACAATATGGTATTTCTAGCCATTTTTGTTTTTAGGGTTTAGTTCTTATTTATAATAGAGGTGCAAAATTACAATTGTCCATGAAATAAAACCCTTTAACATCAATGACCTGCATTACTTACACTACTGAGGCAGAAGAATTAGAAGAGTGTGGTCTCACAAGTGTAAATATTGGGCTAATATACTATGCTGCATGAGAGAACAAGTGAATTCCTTCGACCAAAGTGATGGACCCCATTTTCGAGGCAGGTAGAATGCAAACATACCATTGGCCATTTAAAATGTACAAACTGTTGCATATTGGAGTTGGAAAAATAGCTGTATTTTCAGTGGTAATCACCACTTCATTTCTACTAGGTGATGCACAAAGACATCATTTTGCATTGGTTCTACTCCCAATTAGAATATTGTCTAAAATGACTGACTTGGCCATTCTCCTAATATCTAAATAAAGTTTAGCTCACGTGTTATTGAAATGCCCTAATTCAATTTCAAAATTCCACTTGATTTCATTCGAGATGAACCATTTAGCTGAACCTCATCCATTGTGTCATGACTAACCTGGCTATTCATCCGTATTACAGCAATTCAATCACATTTATAGAAGACTGATTCTTTAGCTAACCATACATGGTTGGTTGCTTGGAAATTCCTGACGTTAGTTCATCAGCACATATACGAAGTAAAAATTATGCCCACACCATGATATCTAATAGGTACTTGATTAAGTATCAATCAGGAGGTTTGGAAACGCCTATCAGTGTTGGACTGGCCCACCAGGATACCAGGAAAACTCCCGGTGGGCCCAGGGTACAGTGGGCCCTCCTGCTCCTGACCATTTGGGTTACTTCATGGTCATTACCTTATTCTGAATTGGAACAAAGAGGAGAAATAGATGGAAGAATAGATGCTGGCATGTAAATAAAAGAGACTATAAGAATAAAGAGATTGAGTAAGGAAAGGAGGAAAAGAGTTTGTAGACTATTGGTCTATGGTTTCTGGTGGGCCCCTGGGGTCTCAGTCCGACACTGATGCCTATAATGGTAGGAGAGCATTGGGCCATGGATATAGTCTTCCTCTAACTAGTAGATGTAGTCTTCATCCAACAATTGGATCCTGCTGATCCCCCCCCATCCTTTGTAGTCCAATACTTAGTATGGCCTCCCTTAAGAGTCAACTTGTTTCTGTCTATCTATCTATCTATCTATCTATCTATCTATTATCTATCTATCTATCTATCTATCTATCTATTGAGAAGAGGAAGGGCACATTGTGAATGTGGCCACATTGCCATTGTAGATGTAAAAAAGTTTTGAGAATGGGCTACCTGAAATCAGTTACCCCAGCTGGTATACCTTAGTGCAGGGGTCCCCAACCTTTCTTACTCGTAAGTCACAGTCAAATGTAAAAAGACTTGGGGAGCAACACAAGCACCATAAAAGCCCATGGAGGTGCCAAATAAGGGCTGTGATTGGCTATTAGGCAGCCTCTATGCACCCTATCAACTTACAGGGGGCTTTATTTGGTAGGAAATCTTGTTTTTATTCAACCAAAACTTGCCCCCAAGTCAGGAATTCAAAAATAACTCCCTGGTTTGGGGGCACTGAGAGCAACATCCAAGGGGTTGGGGAGCAACATGTTGCCCCAGAGCCACTGGTTGGGGATCACTGTCTCAGACCCAGTCAGATTGGGTTTAACTTGCAGCAACATCCGGTAGGGCATGTGTTACAAGGCACTCTTCTCTCTCAGGCTTCTCTTTACTGTTATAAGAAGGGTTACACTGTATCATTCCCATAAAACAGATAGTAGTAGTAGTTCTTTAAAACAATTCTCTATAAAGCTGTTATTTAATTACATGACATATAGGAATAAAAACATCTATGCAATGAAACAGACTCACTTTTATCTACTTAAGGTTTTATTATTATAAAGTGATTTGACAAAGCTCAATGAACATTTCAAGGGAACATGTAATGTTACACGGGATGACACAAGGACACAGATACACATGTATACAGTATGCTAGTTGATCCAGGGACTGGTCCGATTGCCATCTTGGAGTCAGGAAGGATTTTTTTCCCCTCTGCGGCAAATTAGAGAGGCTTCAGATGGGGTTTTTTTGCCTTCCTCTGGATCAACTATCAGTTAGGCAGGTTATATATAGGCATTATGGTTGAACGTGATGGACATATGTTTTTTTTCAATCTAGCTTACTATGTTACTATGTATACAGTGTTCGTCCCCCCACACACAAAAAATAACAATAAGATTTTTCTGTTAATTACCCTGCAATCTCTATGAGTTACTATTCGCCCAAGAAAAGCACACTGGTGCCCGTAAACCAATATGTGATAAAAGGTTGGCCCATTTCACAGGTGGTGGTGGCGCTTGGTAAAAGATCTCTATCACTATAAACTCAAAAAAATTAACTGATGCAAAGTTACTCATAGTAGTCCTTGGAGCACTCCCGCATTTTGCATTAATATTCTATTTTAGGTTGAGTGTCTCAATGAAGTGCAAGGTAGGGGATGGGAGGATGCCTATGATTACAGTGTTGCCAAACATACACAGTGCTCTGTTTATTGGTGTGACTGCACCTCTCCGCTTTCTACAAAAGAACACAGAGACCTAAAGCAATTTATTAAAGCAGGGAGGCAGTGTTAATTGTCCACAAATGGAGGATTGTGTCTGTTTTTTGAGCATTGCAATTGCTCATAATGAGTCTAAAAATGCTGTTAGCAGAGAACACTAAAATAGAGCATAAATGTACATTAAAAAGGAACTTAGAGAAGCTTACATTAATTCATTATTTTTTATTTAGACAAAGCCTTTCTTTCTAATAGCATTAATACATAGTTGTGTGTTGGGGAGCCACACAAGCATGAAAAAGGGGATGCCAAATAAGGACTGTGATTGGCTATTTGATAGCCCCATGTGGACTGCTGGCCTGCAGGAGACTCTGCTTGAAGTAAAACTGTGTCTATGTGCTTCTAAAGCTTGCCTCCAAGCCAGAAATGTAGTAATGGGCACCTACTTTGAGGCCACTGGGAGCAACATCAATGGAGGGGTTTGAGCAACATGTTACTCACGAGCCACTGGTTGGGGATCACTGATGTAAAGCATCAAGAAGATTGGTCAAACTTGCTGGAAAATCCACTATTTTGACATCCATTAAGAATTTCCCTTCAACACATGCATGCAACTCTTTTCTACGGATGCTATGAAGGTCGTGGGCAATGGATAGAACATTACTTTATTCATACATTTTGTTGCTCTGCCCAGACTTTCATGGTTACACAAACCTGACGTTTACCCATTTTCTTTGTACAATTCCCTTTAAAGCTATCTTTATATCATTGTTCCTTAAACTGAAAATGATAGGATTTAGTAGTGGGGCCAGTACAGTATAAACCAGGGAAAATAGCTTGTCATAATTCACATACTCAGGTCCTTTAGGGCTGCCATAAACAGCAAAGGTGGTGCTATAAATCATCAGTACGACAGTCAGATGAGAAGAACAAGTGGAGAAGGCCTTCTTTTTCCTTGTGTTGGACCCTAATTTCACAATAGAAACTATAATATTTAGATACATGACTAGGATAAATGTGAAATTGAACATAATAGCAAATCCAATGACACTTCTGTTAATCATAACAGTGACTGAAATGTCTGTGCAAGCCAAGGCCAGTAGAGGACCCAGGTCACAGTAGTAATGGTCTAATAGATAAGGCCCACATAGAGGGACCTTTATGGTCAATGTGGTGGGAATGGTTGCAACCAGGAACCCAAATACCCAACAGAGAATGGCCAGAAGCGAACACATTCTTTCATTCATGATAGAGATGTATCTCAGTGGGTTACATATTGCCATGAAACGGTCAAATGCCATAATAGCCAACATAGTTCCCTCTGTAATGCCCAAACTGTGGAACATATAGAGCTGGGCAAAGCACCACCCATAGGAAATTCTGTTGTCCTTGGTTAGTAATATAGATAAAAGCTTGGGACCGGTGATCATTAAGTACAAGAATTCCAGGACAGAAAGGACGGTGATGAAAAAATACATGGGGGTATGAAGACCATTGCGACACTGAACTGCCACAATAATGAGCATATTTCCAATTAGAGACAGGAGAAACATAGAAAGGAAGAACATAAAGAGCAATATTCTTACATCCTCAATGTCCGAGAAACCCAGCAATATGAAGCCACTGAATTGCGTGTGGTTCATCTCTCCCATGTTATTTATGATTAAGTATTTAATACTATCATATCCAGGCTTTGCTCATGATCTTTGTCAACATCTTCTTGCTTCAATGCTGTGGAGACATATTGATAATTACTTAATGTAATATAGACAATAAAGGGGCAATTTACCCACTTAAAAGTTAGTATTTTCAAATGTTTTTCTAGATTTTACAGTTTCATTTGTTTAATATACTGCCTTTTGTGGTTTCAGGTAGTGTCTGAGCAAGCTGATTGGTTACTTTATAAAGTGTGATAATTCTATACAAGGCTGTACATGGCATGGCTAAGCTCCAGCTCCAGACCCAACTGAGCGCGCTCCCAAAACCTTGCTAATATCACAGTGATAACATTTGATGCATTAATTGCTGGTATTTCTCTGACACTGATCAATTAATGCCTCATATAATCACAGTTTAACCTATTTGCAACCTAGCTCGCTGAGCGTATGTGAGAATGAGGAAAATTAAACAAATTCATAATTAAAACTGAAATTTTTTAAAAATGGTAAACAATAGAAAATAGATATGAATTCGATATTGGTCAGCCTCAGATCTATGGCTGATTTAGTTGTTCTAAAGCCATGATTCCTGAACTCTCAGGCCAGCCTTACCTGTAAGAGTCATTTGCAATCCTGGTGAGACCCTTGCTCAATATGATACATTACCCAAGGTATGTTTAACCTAACTACAATTCCAAAGAATGGCCTGGTATCTACATCATTCCTCTGTACCTTAAGCGACTGACTTGTTCTAAAAGATCATTCTTAGTCTTGCTATTTGCTCAAAATTAACCACCAAGCACTGAAACTTGCACCTTCCTGTTGGGTGAGGCTTTTTTCTATGGAGACATACGTCCATCAAGTTAAACCATAATGCCATTATTCTGTATAACCTGCCCAACTGCTAGTTGATCTAGAGGAAGGCAAAAAACCCCATCTGAAGCCTCTCTAATTTGCCTCAGAGGGGAAAAAATTCCTTCCTGACTCCAAGATGGCAATCGGCCCAGTCCCTGGATCAACTAGTACTAAGAGCTATCTCCCCTACCCCTGTATTCCCTCACTTGTACTGAGAGCTATCCCCCATACCCCTGTATTCCCTCACTTGTACTGAGAGCTATCCCCCCTACCCCTGTATTCCCTCACTTGTACTGAGAGCTATCTCCCCTACCCCTGTATTCCCTCACTTGTACTGAGAGCTATCTCCCCTACCCCTGTATTCCCTCACTTGTACTGAGAGCTATCTCCCCTACCCCTGTATTCCTTCACTTGTACTGAGAGCTATCTCACCTACCCCTGTATTCCCTCACTTGTACTGAGAGCTATCTCCCATACCCCTGTATTCCCTTACTTGTACTGAGAGCTATCTCCCATACCCCTGTATTCCCTCACTTGTACTGAGAGCTATCTCCCTTACCCCTGTATTCCCTCACTTGTACTGAGAGCTATCTCCCATAACCCTGTATTCCCTCACTTGTACTGAGAGCTATCCCCCCTACCCCTGTATTCCCTCACTTGTACTGAGAGCTATCTCCCCTACCCCTGTATTCCCTCACTTGTACTGAGAGCTATCTCCCATACCCCTGTATTCCCTCACTTGTACTGAGAGCTATCTCCCATAACCCTGTATTCCCTCACTTGTACTGAGAGCTATCCCCCCTACCCCTGTATTCCCTCACTTGTACTGAGAGCTATCCCCCATACCCCTGTATTCCCTCACTTGTACTGAGAGCTATCCCCCCTACCCCTGTATTCCCTCACTTGTACTGAGAGCTATCCCCCCTACCCCTGTATTCCCTCACTTGTACTGAGAGCTATCTCCCCTACCCCTGTATTCCCTCACTTGTACTGAGAGCTATCTCCCCTACCCCTGTATTCCCTCACTTGTACTGAGAGCTATCTCCCATACCCCTGTATTCCCTCACTTGTACTGAGAGCTATCTCCCATAACCCTGTATTCCCTCACTTGTACTGAGAGCTATCCCCCCTACCCCTGTATTCCCTCACTTGTACTGAGAGCTATCCCCCATACCCCTGTATTCCCTCACTTGTACTGAGAGCTATCTCCCATACCCCTGTATTCCCTCACTTGTACTGAGAGCTATCTCCCCTAACCCTGTATTCCCTCACTTGTACTGAGAGCTATCTCCCCTACCCCTGTATTCCCTCACTTGTACTGAGAGCTATCTCTCCTACCCCTGTATTCCCTCACTTGTACTGAGAGCTATCTCCCCTACCCCTGTATTCCCTCACTTGTACTGAGAGCTATCTCCCCTAACCCTGTATTCCCTCACTTGTACTGAGAGCTATCTCCCCTACCCCTGTATTCCCTCACTTGTACTGAGAGCTATCTCCCCTAACCCTGTATTCCCTCACTTGTACTGAGAGCTATCCCCCCTACCCCTGTATTCCCTCACTTGTACTGAGAGCTATCTCCCCTACCCCTGTATTCCCTCACTTGTACTGAGAGCTATCCCCCCTACCCCTGTATTCCCTCACTTGTACTGAGAGCTATCTCCCCTACCCCTGTATTCCCTCACTTGTACTGAGAGCTATCTCCCATAACCCTGTATTCCCTCACTTGTACTGAGAGCTATCTCCCATACCCCTGTATTCCCTCACTTGTACTGAGAGCTATCTCCCATACCCCTGTATTCCCTCACTTGTACTGAGAGCTATCTCCCATACCCCTGTATTCCCTCACTTGTACTGAGAGCTATCTCCCATACCCCTGTATTCCCTCACTTGTACTGAGAGCTATCTCCCATACCCCTGTATTCCCTCACTTGTACTGAGAGCTATCCCCCCTACCCCTGTATTCCCTCACTTGTACTGAGAGCTATCTCCCCTACCCCTGTATTCCCTCACTTGTACTGAGAGCTATCTCCCATACCCCTGTATTCCCTCACTTGTACTGAGAGCTATCTCCCCTACCCCTGTATTCCCTCACTTGTACTGAGAGCTATCCCCCCTACCCCTGTATTCCCTCACTTGTACTGAGAGCTATCTCTCCTACCCCTGTATTCCCTCACTTGTACTGAGAGCTATCCCCCCTACCCCTGTATTCCCTCACTTGTACTGAGAGCTATCTCCCCTACCCCTGTATTCCCTCACTTGTACTGAGAGCTATCTCCCATACCCCTGTATTCCCTCACTTGTACTGAGAGCTATCTCCCCTACCCCTGTATTCCCTCACTTGTACTGAGAGCTATCTCCCCTACCCCTGTATTCCCTCACTTGTACTGAGAGCTATCCCCCCTACCCCTGTATTCCCTCACTTGTACTGAGAGCTATCTCCTCTACCCCTGTATTCCCTCACTTGTACTGAGAGCTATCTCCCCTACCCCTGTATTCCCTCACTTGTACTGAGAGCTATCTCCCCTACCCCTGTATTCCCTCACTTGTACTGAGAGCTATCCCCCCTACCCCTGTATTCCCTCACTTGTACTGAGAGCTATCCCCCCTACCCCTGTATTCCCTCACTTGTACTGAGAGCTATCCCCCCTACCCCTGTATTCCCTCACTTGTACTGAGAGCTATCTCCCCTACCCCTGTATTCCCTCACTTGTACTGAGAGCTATCTCCCCTACCCCTGTATTCCCTCACTTGTACTGAGAGCTATCTCCCCTACCCCTGTATTCCCTCACTTGTACTGAGAGCTATCTCCCCTACCCCTGTATTCCCTCACTTGTACTGAGAGCTATCTCCCCTACCCCTGTATTCCCTCACTTGTACTGAGAGCTATCCCCCCTACCCCTGTATTCCCTCACTTGTACTGAGAGCTATCTCCTCTACCCCTGTATTCCCTCACTTGTACTGAGAGCTATCTCCCCTACCCCTGTATTCCCTCACTTGTACTGAGAGCTATCTCCCCTACCCCTGTATTCCCTCACTTGTACTGAGAGCTATCTCCCATACCCCTGTATTCCCTCACTTGTACTGAGAGCTATCTCCCAAACCCCTGTATTCCCTCACTTGTACTGAGAGCTATCCCCCCTACCCCTGTATTCCCTCACTTGTACTGAGAGCTATCTCCCCTACCCCTGTATTCCCTCACTTGTACTGAGAGCTATCTCCCCTACCCCTGTATTCCCTCACTTGTACTGAGAGCTATCTCCCCTACCCCTGTATTCCCTCACTTGTACTGAGAGCTATCTCCCATAACCCTGTATTCCCTCACTTGTACTGAGAGCTATCCCCCTACCCCTGTATTCCCTCACTTGTACTGAGAGCTATCTCCCCTACCCCTGTATTCCCTCACTTGTACTGAGAGCTATCTCCCCTACCCCTGTATTCCCTCACTTGTACTGAGAGCTATCCCCCCTACCCCTGTATTCCCTCACTTGTACTGAGAGCTATCTCCCATACCCCTGTATTCCCTCACTTGTACTAAGAGCTATCCCCCATACCCCTGTATTCCCTCACTTGTACTGAGAGCTATCTCCCATACCCCTGTATTCCCTCACTTGTACTGAGAGCTATCTCCCCTACCCCTGTATTCCCTCACTTGTACTGAGAGCTATCTCCCATAACCCTGTATTCCCTCACTTGTACTGAGAGCTATCTCCCCTACCCCTGTATTCCCTCACTTGTACTGAGAGCTATCTCCCCTACCCCTGTATTCCCTCACTTGTACTGAGAGCTATCTCCCATACCCCTGTATTCCCTCACTTGTACTGAGAGCTATCTCCCATACCCCTGTATTCCCTCACTTGTACTGAGAGCTATCCCCCTACCCCTGTATTAATATAATTGACCAATAATTTTATCTGTTTAGATAATGTAATTACCCACCTTGTGATTTTCCATGTTCTAGAAAATGAATCCTTCTCCCCAGATGTTCTATTTATACCCAACTGGTGTCATTAACGGCAGTCGTTCTGTTGCCAGGACCACAAGGCCGTGGGCAGAATATTTTACATTTCTCCTGATTAGAGAGGATGGGTTTCTGACGGTAGCACTCAGGGATGTCACTCAGTTGTTTACATCGTTAAATTTAATTGAAATTGCCATTAATTAGCTAATCCTCTGAGTCTTATTATTTATTGTTTACATCTTTTGTATTTTTGTTGTAGGAAATATGGCCTTGTTACATATAGACAAATATTGCTTCCAAGGAATCTGCACTTTTGGGCCTTACGAGGCTCAGGAGCGCCAACGCTTTGGGAATAATATTTAGACTTCTTTTAATGATGCGACATAAGTGTCTGCTGCATTCATAAAAAAGTGAGTGTTAAAGATGTTGGGTAGACCCTATACCAGTGACTTTTTTGGGGGTGCAAGCCCCTGTTTGTGGTCCTATATTCAGTCACATATCCATTTAATTCACAAGAAGATTGGCAATGTATAGGTTAATATTGCTATATCAGTTATCCTGTTATAGTTCAGGGAATATTTAGGGTACTTGGGTAATTCTCAGAAATCTTACACCAATGAAACAATAAAGTATGCTGTAGGGAATATCACTGACTACAAAAAGTATTCATTCCAACTATCACTCTAACTGGCCTTCAGGCTGTTATCCTATCCATGGCTTTGGGCCTCACTTGTGGGGGCAACAAAAAATAAAACCGAGGGAAACTTTGCTGTATTCTGAATGATTGATATTCAGTTTATATTCAAATAATGCAGAGGAGTATATAATGAGTATATAGCATGTAATTTACCTACATCACAATAAAAAGGAATATTTGTGTGACAGCATACTGTATCTAAATGGGTTAGGATGCTTTTGCTGTAAGAGTTTAAAGGTGCCCATACACCTTAAGATCCGCTCGCTTGGCGATGTCGCCAAGCGAGCGGATCTTCTCCCGATATCCCCACCTACGGGTGGGCAATATCGGAGGAATTTAGGCATAGGCAAAGTCGATCTAAGGGACCGATATCAACAGCTAGAATCGACCTGTGTATGTGGACCTTAACGGTAACAAGCTTTCAGACCTCACAGGGCCCTTCTTCAGATCGAAAGGACAGAAGGCAATGAATGTAACTTAAGGTCCCCATACACGGGCCGACTATAGCTGCCGATATGGGTCCCTTTGACCGATTCGGCAGCTAATCGGCCCGTGTATGGGGAGAGCAGAGTGGCCTGGCCGACCGATATCTGGCCTGAAATTGGCCAGATCTCGATCGGCCAGGTTAGAAAATCCAGTCGGCTCGTTGATGCGGTCCCTGATCCGACTGCCCCATTGCCGCCCACATAATGGGCCAAACAATCAGATTATTTTTTTTTTCCCCCGTAGGTGGGGATATCGGGGGAAGATCCACTCGCTTGCCGACATCGCCAAGCGAGCGGATCTGCTCGTGTATGGCCGACCTTTTTGGTCGGACTCTGGAGTAACTCATTGGGGTGATTGCACAATGATATCTAAAAAAACCCTAAATAACTCTTTGGTCTCTAGAGAAAGACTAACCACTCTCTGATCACTTTACAGGAACACAGCTCTGACTGTAACAGGAAGAAGTGTGGGAATAAAAGACACAGCTCTGTCCATTCATTGGCTGATGTGACCTTGCGTGTATGTGTGCCCCAAGTTTGTAAGTTAGTACAGTGTTTCCTATGATCCAAAGGGTTGCAATTAGTGATGAGCCAATATTTTCACCAGGCATAGATTCGCAGCGAATTTTGTCATTGGTGAAATATTTTGCGAAACTTCTGAGAAAAAAAGCATGCAGTCGCTTCAAAATGGGCACGGGTGACAAAAAAAGACGCGGGCGACAAAAAAAATCGTGCAACAAACATATTTTGCGGATTTTTCTCCGTGTTAAGAATTTTGCTTTAGTTTCGCAAATTTTTTGGCGAAATGGGACAGATTCACTCATCACTAGTTGCAATTTTTCAATGTGGGCTTATGCAATGGCACATACTATTATCAAAGTATTATATCAAAATACTTTATTTCAAAATACTGTTTTTGGGCTGTTTTTGTGATTTATTATCATAGATCCCAACAATGTTTGGGGGATATAGTTTAACTTTTTTTTGGGTGTCAATTATTGTGCAGTGCATAGAATGTTTCACATAGGTTATTCAATACAAGTTCCAAGAGCATACAGGTATCGGACCCCTTATCCGGAAACCCGTTATCCAGAAAGCTCCGAATTACGGAATGCCCGTCTCCCATAGACTCCATTTTAATTAAATAATTCAGAATTTTAAAACTGATTTTCTTTTTCTACGTAGAAATAAAACAGTACCTGTACTTGATCCCAACTAAGATATAATTACCCCTTATTGGGGACAGAACAGCCCTATTGGGTTTATTTCATGGTTAAATGATTCCCTTTTCTCTGTAATAATAAAACAGTACCTGTACTTGATCCCAACTAAGATATAATTACCCCTTATTGGGGGCAGAACAGCCCTATTGGGTTTATTTCATGGTTAAATGATTCCCTTTTCTCTGTAATAATAAAACAGTACCTGTACTTGATCCCAACTAAGATATAATTACCCCTTATTGGGGACAGAACAGCCCTATTGGGTTTATTTCATGGTTAAATGATTCCCTTTTCTCTGTAATAATAAAACAGTACCTGTACTTGATCCCAACTAAGATATAATTACCCCTTATTGGGGGCAGAACAGCCCTATTGGGTTTATTTCATGGTTAAATGATTCCCTTTTCTCTGTTATAATAAAACAGTACCTGCACTTGATCCCAACTAAGATATAATTACCCCTTATTGGGGGCAGAACAGCCCTATTGGGTTTATTTCATGGTTAAATGATTCCCTTTTCTCTGTAATAATAAAACAGTACCTGTACTTGATCCCAACTAAGATATAAATAATCCTTATTGGATGCAAAACAATCCTATTGTTTAATTAATGTTTTATTGATTTTTTAGAAGACTTATGGCACTGAGATCCAAATTACGGAAAGACCCCTTATCTGGAATACCCTTGGTCCCGAGCATTCTGGATAATGGGTCCTATACCTGTATTATCATTGTGCATTACTCCAATTGTCTAGTTTTATGGTATCTATATGGCTTGGGAAGATCCACGTATTATTAAAAAGCAGCTGTTTCTGTCATAAAAATCGTGGATCACTGGATGCACTGCTAAGGTATAATTGTTTGTTGTAATAGACCTTTAATTTTTTTTTTTTTTAAAGTCTTTTAAAGGACATGAACACCCTGATTCTTTAGGGGGTGCCAAATTTCTATTTGTTTTCCTGCAGCCATTTTACTTACCAGCATCCCGGTGTTTGGTGTGCAAGTGTGCGCTCTATTCTTTTAGTGCAAGTGCACTGTGCAGAGGGAACCCTGGAGCTACCATTTGGTCAGGAGGCGGCAGTAGCTCCAGGGTTCCCCCATGTCCATAGGCGCTGTGGAACAGAAGGCAAGAAGGACTGAGCAGTGCTGAGTGCAACGTATATATATATATATATATTCCCCAGCCAGTGCAGAAACAGGAAAAACGTAATTTGATTATCGGGGAAGGAGAGTGCCTAACATATTGACACCCATAAGTAAATAAGGGTTTCTGTGTCCTTTAAAAATACCATAATTAAGACCTTCTAATGTCCCTGAGGTAGCTCAACTGTGTAACTACCAGCCCCTTCTTTATTTCATATTATTTCCCAAAAGGCCATTCCCAATTGGAGCCACCCATCATTGGCTTTCTCCAGGCTGTTCCACTATTTCTCCTGCTGCTTTACCCATTCCATATACTCTCCTCCTGCAAAGTCTGGGGCTTTTTATAACTCCCTATAGTTTTGTGTCAAAATTGTGGTAAATTGTCAAGCAAAAAGTGTCATGGCGGTCAAATCACTAGCAGCAGGTAAAATGTCCACCTCCTTATTGCTGGGAGACTAAAGGTGGCCACGGGCCGATTCTAGCTGCCGATATTGGTCCCTTAGACCGATTCGGCTGCTTATTGGCCGTGTATGGGCACTAACTACAGGCCTGCCTGACCAATCGGGCAGGTTTGAAATTTAGTTGGATTGGGGACCACACCGGCTCGTTGATGCGGTCCCTAAACCGACGGACGCCTATACCTGTCGTTCAAAATCGATTGTATGGCCCCAGGGCCAAACAACCGAATTAGCCTGATATTGCCCACCAGTAGGTGGGGCTATTGGGAGAAGTTCAACTTGCTTGGTGACCTCGCCAAGTGAGTGGATCTTAGCGTGAATGGCCAGTTTAGCATGTGTGTGGGGAGGGTAAGGTGGGCAAGGGTGGCATTCACATCCCCCACTGATTATAAGGTTGCCATGTATATTTCTAAGGAAAGACTGGAAGGTGTGGGGAAGTCCATGAATCTATAGGTTGAATTAAGATAGGAAAATAAGTAAAAGACAAGGGCAATTATACAGGAAGGTTGTTATATCATAGCATTAATCTAAGGGATTATCATTTTGAAGAAAATGTGAAAAAATATTTACCCTCAATGCTGTAATTCTGGGATTATAAAAAATATAACCCGTAAGAGTAAATGTGAATTATGATGGTTCAGTATAGGGGTGATTGTATTACTGTTGTGCTAAACATTTATAAATTCAACTAAGGCGTAATAATTAACGGTATTGTTCTCTCCTTTACCTCCAATGGCAATCATTTAGACATTTGCTTACATTGTTATACTCAACTGATGAAATCTCTAGGGATTCACATGACAAACAAAGCATTGCTAATGCCTAACAATGTAAAGGTAAAATTAGATGTGAAATGACATCATGGGAATAAACAGACAAACACATATCAAACAATTATACATTATTTTACTAATATGTACAAAGAGAGGATATTTTAAAAACATTTTCTAGAAGGCCCTAAGGGTTCCCTGTAGTATATATCTTTCTCTATGCATCTGAGAGTTAGTTCAACAGACAAGGTAAAGCACTTATTATTATTAAACATTTATAAAGCACAAACAAATACTGACAGATAAAGGAGGCAAAATAGACACATCACACCTTTATATTTAATTAGAATAAGAACTCTATTCAGTCATCTTTAATATGGAATATTGTATCAAGTAATAGCAATTCATTTGGCAATGAGTTCACAAAAGTATTTTTCAAATGTCCGGTGAAAAGTCTGATAACTGCTACGTAGTGGATGTATAGCCTATCCCACATATTTCATTAAGTGTGTCCCTGTGTAGAACTAGCACATTGGATGACTGGCATCTTAACAAACCTGAAATTGTAATAATGTTATTTACAAAGATGGGAATAACACCATGTAATTAGCAAGAGATGTGACCCATATCGTATAGTTCAGGGGTGGGCAAACTACGGCCCATTTGCCTTTTTAATCCGGCCGCCGACTCCTGATTGGTTGCGCCCCGTGCATGCGCGTGACGTCAGAACGCACGGGGCGCAACAGTATAAAACTTCAGATGCAGCGGGAGCCGGGGGACTGACACAGCCGGAGGAGGCAGGAGGTCTTGGAGGATGGAGCCAAAGGAAGCAGTAGGTCGCGCGGGGGGGGGGGGGGGCGGGGGGAGCTGGTGGGAGGATGTTGAGGAGGATGATGGGAAGAACGCTGGGGGGAGCTGCAGGATGCTGGGTAGGATGCTGAGGGGGGAGCTGAAGGATGCTGGGGGGGAGCTGAAGGATGCTGGGGGGAGCTGAAGGATGCTGGGGGGAACTGCAGGATGCTGGGGAGTGGAGCTGGAGGATGCTGGGTGGGATGCTGAGGGGGGAGCTGGAGGATGCTGGGGTTTAGCTGAAGGATGCTGGGGTGGGGAGCTGCAGGATGCTGGGTGGGAGCTGAGAGGCCCCGTGATTTCTAATGGCGGCCCTGGGCGTAGCGCTGGTCCGGCCCGGGCCGTCTGTAAGTCAATGTGGCCCCTGAGCCAAAAAGTTTGCCCACCCCTGGTATAGTTAGATGGAAGTTTGTGTCAGTTTCCCATTCTGACTAGGTTGGACATGTCTTCTTCTATATGCCTCTTCTATATGCCTCTTCTATATGCCTCTTCTATATGCCTCTTCTATATGCCTCTTCTATGAAGCTCTATCCATAAGAACATATTCAAAGCAATGACAATTTGACAATTTGAGAAAATCAAAATTCATCTAAATGAATTAAGTAAGGAAAGTAAATAAACTACTACATTGTGAAAAACTACGAATTCCATGGAAGGTGCTGCCACTTGAAAGGGTCAGCAAATTGGCAAATAAGGTTCAATGTTGATAAATGCAACTTGGGTGGAAATAAACGAAATGCAAGTTATTGTTGGTCCTGCTTGGCTCTTTAAGGGTTTATAGTTGGGACCGAGGAGGAAGCTTGAGTACAGGCAGCAAAACAGTCCAGAATCGCGGTACCAGAAGGATTGATCCATCTCAAAATGTGTCCCAGGCACGGGTTGGTTCAGACGGCAAACAGGATGGTCAGAAGCAGGCAGGAGGGTAAAATACCAGTAGATGAATAGAAAAAACATTTTACGAAGCAAACAGGAGCTTACTAAGAAAGTCCTATACTTGGGCATTGAACATAGGTCTTTGGCATGTATTTATTTAAAATTTTCATGCCAAGCACAGTGTCGTGGCATGTCGGCATGATGAGATTAGGTCAATAGGGTGCTGCCATCTTAACTTTTTCTACGAAGTGGAGCATTGCTAAGAGGAGCGCCCCTAACCGGAGCACTACTGACAGTTATACAATATGTTGAAATCTAATTGCTGATTGGTTGCCCTGGGCAACATCACTGGTAATGCTTCACTCCACTTTTTACACAGCATGATAAATATACCCCTAAATAGTGGTGTGTTGGGGGCATCCTTAATTGAGTAAGAATTGAAGATTTTTGTAAATAGACTGTACAACTCTAGGCCAGTTGCTACAAAAGTACAACTCTAGGCCAGTTGCTACAAAAGTACAACTCTAGGCCAGTTGCTACAAAAGTGAATAAAGTGCTGACTTGCATACAAAATGGCATTAACTTGACTTTTTAAAGTCCTTTTTTAAGGCCTTTCCAAGGCCTTACCTAAAGTATGGAGTGCCGTTTTGGGCCTTAGTCCTTAAGAGGTGTTATTACCGAGTTGGAAAGAGTGCAGAGATGTAACTAAACTGGTAAGATAAATGAAACAACTGCACTATGAGGAAAGAGTAGAGTAGGCCCTTGTGGATATGGGGGATATGCCTACTATAGACAGATAGTCTTTTTTTGAAAATAAAAGAACAAAAGGCCATTCATTTGAGAAGAAAATGTTCACACTTGAAGCAGAGCAAATGGTTCTTCCCAATAATGTTGTGGAATGACCTGCTCATAGTACGTAAACCAAATATCTGGTCTGTTTTTCAACACAAGGTTTTTCTGTAGTATCTGTTCCTTCATGATTGTAAGGGTCTGTTTACTTAGATTACAATTTTGTTATACTGATTTTTTAATAGTCAACACAATTTAAGTGTCACCCTTTTGCTTTGTATTGTTTCTTTTAAAGCTATCCTTACTTCATTATTCCGTAAAGTGTAAATAATGGGATTCAACATTGGGGTAACAATAGTATAAACGACAGCAATTAGCTTGTCATAGCTGGTGGGCCACGATCCTTTTGGAGTGGCATAAACTGTAAAAGCGGTGCTATAAAACATCACTACAACAATTAGATGGGAAGAGCAAGTGGAGAAGGCCTTCATTCTCCCCGTGTTTGACCGTAACTTCATAATAGACCATATAATACTTATATACATAACTATGATGAATACAAGGTTAAACATGGTGGCAAATCCAATGACGCTACTGTTCATGGCAGAAGTGAAGGAAGTGTCTGTACAAGCCAAGGCCAAAAGGGGAGCTAGGTCACAGAAATAATGGTCAATATAATGAGGTCCACACAGAGGGACTTTGTGAGTCAATGTGGTGGGAATTAATGAAGCAAAGAACCCAAATGTCCAGCTCAGAATGGCCAGAGCTCTACACATTCTTTCATTCATGATAGAGGTGTATCTCAGAGGGTTACATATTGCCATGCAACGGTCAAACGCCATTACAGCCAGTAGAGCACACTCCGTCATGCCTAAACCATGGAACATATAGAGCTGAGCAAAGCACCATTCATAGGAAATTCTGTTGTCTTTAGTTAATAAAATAGCCAGAAGCTTGGGGGCTGTTGTCATTGTGTACCATATCTCCAAGAAAGAAAGGTTGGTGATAAAAAGGTACATTGGTGTGTGAAGACGAGTGTGACATTGCACCAACAGGATAACTAGCATATTCCCAGCCAGAGTGAGGAGGAACGTTGAAAGGAAGCAGAAAAAGAGCAAGATTCTCAGGTCATTAAGATTCAAAAATCCCTCTAACAAGAAACCATTGAACTGTGTGTGGTTCATGTCCCTCACAACTTATTCAGCTATAATGAAGAATCAAAGTAATAACTGGAAATCATTTCAGAGATGAAGAAAAAGGATTTTTTTTCATATTCTGCGCCAACATCTACTAGTCTAAAAGCTGTGGAGGAATTAAAAACAAGATTTGAGGTTATCACTATATGAATATACCGTTTATTAATGGAGCGATAGTTTCTTTATTTATCAACATTTTCCTGACAGTCAAGAAAGGGATTCGAGGAACTGACAGATTTATCAGAGAAGATTCATGTGTCAGTTTGTTTGAACAGATAGATGGTCTTGGGGTGTTATCTTAGCAGAAGTGTTGGGCTGTAAATAGTTAAAACCGCAAACAGCAATAAAGGATTCTAATCATTTTTTTTCCAAGTAGAATCTAAAGAGTTAAATCTGAATTATCCAATATCCTTTTACTAAACAGTAGCCATATATATGTATAACAATCAATCAAGGACAATACTTTCTGTGTTATTCTGTAGGACTTCACAACAAGCAGGAAGCATCGTACCATACACAGACAGACAGAATGGGTTGTCTTAGGCCTTCCTGGGGCCGCCATCTAAAGGCCCCACCACCCTAGTCAAGGGGGATTCCCCACCCCCATTGCAAATCCCTCCCCCAGACTTGCCACGAGGGCCAAAGCATACCAGTTTTCTTCCAGCGCCACGCCGCCCAAGTCTGACACTGTATGCAGGTATCTAATACTCATGGGGGGAAGCTTCAAAATTCCACTCACCTCACTTGTTTGGGAACCCCTAATCTGTATGTTAAAGCATTTTAATTGGCACAATCCTATGTCCATTTTGTTACCCATCAATCACAGATGAACTCAGTGTCTTTTAAACAGTGGACCAGATAAAGTTTATAACTACAGTAGAAACAGTCTGCAAATAACTTTGCATTATGTTTATTCCACCCCCATCTTGCCTGTTGGTTTATAGCAGTGATCCTCAACCAGTGGCTCGGGCAACATTTTTAATTCCTGACTTGGGGGCAAGTTTTGGTTGAATAAAAACAAGATTTCCTACCAAATAAAGCCCCTGTAAGCTGATAGGGTGCATAGAGGCCCCTAATAGCCAATCACAACCCTTATTTGGCTCCTCCATGAGCTTTTATGGTGCTTGTGTTGCTCTCCGAGTCTTTTTACATTTGACTGTGGCTCACGAGTAAGAAAGGTTGGGGATCCCTGGTTTATAGAAATGGTGCCCAATAAGGGATACTGGGATCCTCAGAGTGTTGCCAACAAACAGCCCTAGTCAGAGGTATTCAGTATAAAGAACAGGTAGTACCATTATTTACTAATGGTTATTCTTTATAAGCCATTCACAATCTCGTAATTACATATATTAACAAAACCATGCTATATATATATATATATGCTGTAATGTTTAAAAAGGGCAGAGCACAAGAGTACAAAAACATGTTTGTTTTTTTTTACTTTGCATCTTTCCCTGCACTTGGTGAAGTAACCGGTTTTTATGTGTTGCCCAACCTGAAGTCCCTAAGCTGTTAAAGAACAACCCCCAGCACCCAACATAAAACTGTTGTGGCTCCAGTAGTTACAGTTCAACAATAGCTGACAGGCCAAACAATATATACTCTTACTTTATAAAGTTTTTATTCTCTCCAGTAAGAACCAGTGTTGGACTGTCCCACCAGGATACCAGGAAAACTCCCGGTGGGCCCAGGTGTCAATAGTCCTGCTTCTAACTATTTGGCCAATTGCATGGTCATTCCCTATTTCTGTATGGAAAAAAGAGATAGAAGGATAGAGAAAAGGGACTTGGATAATAAAGAAGATGAAGGAGGAGAGGAGGAATAATAGTTTAGAAAGTGGGCCTATAGTCTAAAGGCTTTCTGGTGGGCCCCTGGCATCTCAGTCCAACACTTTGTTAACAGCCCTGGTTCAGATAGGGGTAACCTAAATTAGAGATAAGTGAACCCTCTATTTTAATCTAATTGGCGCGTAGCATTTACTCAGTATTGCATTGTCTTGTTTGTTCAAAATAATTGGAAGGGGAAATAATCCTACACACATAGTACTCACCCAACTTGTCTATTTACAGGAGATGGGAGATGAGGCATCTATAGGTGCTCTATTTATACCTGGTGGGTGTAATTACCTGGAGAAATCCTTCTGCAACCAGAAATCCCTTAATAAGAGGCAATGGGATTTCTGATTCTAGCACTGTGGGATGCCATTCCTATTTGTTTCTATTATTATAATAGAACAAAACATTGATTAATTAATCCTTTGAGTCTTTTTGCTAATTAAAGATATTTGGCTGGATTTTATTTGTGGATTCAAATGCAAATGATATAAAAGTGTTTTTAAATCTTTGTTGTTTTGTGAATAGATTGCAGGGTTTAAATCTGTAAAACCAGATGCAAATTGTATGTATGTATGTATAACTTTATTTATAAAGTGCCACAAGGGTACGCAGCGCTGTACAATCTTACAGAATACACAATTACACACAGGGAGGGCAAGTGTTATAATAAATACAATAAATATAAATATATATAAATGCACAGGGAATAAGTGCCATGTGGTATGAGACACAGTATTATTATTATTTATTTATAAAGTGCCAACATATTCCGCAGTGCTGTACAATAAGTGGGTTACATACATACAGAGTAACATATAAAGCAACCAATAACCGATACAGGAGGGGAAGAGAGCCCTGCCCAAAAGAGCTTACAATCTACAGTAGGAAGGAGGTCCCTGCCCCGTAGAGCTTACAATCTAAGTGCAAGTGAAAGCAGCTTTTTTTTTCTTAAGTTTAAGAGGTGGGTGGCAAATGCCAAATGCACTGATGGCTGCAAACTGCCTGAGCTGCATCTCACAATGCTAATACAGTTTACCATTAAGTAAATTTAAATTTCCTTTACCCCTTAAACAAACCCAGTCTCAAACCTGAGAATAAGGTTCCGGTCTCCTGACTTCAATTCCAACTGTGCCTGCAGAACTGCCACCCAACCCCATACCATTGAGGATGAGATAATGATCCACCCCAGGCCTTTTTGAGAACTTATTTCACGTTATCAGCTGATGTGCATAGGAATTCAGACAAAAAACAAAAAAAAAAATGGGGTTGGTTGACACCTCTGACTGTGCCTGCACCTTCCCATTTGGCTGCTTAGAAGGAGGCCCCCAAATTCCATACACCAAAACATGTTTTTCACCATTACGCCACTTCAGACGCACGTGACTTTAGGCGTGGCTGTCTAGAGGGTCACCTACTCAGTCTCACACACAGGTCAGACTAGCGTCACAGCATCCCAAAGACCAACCAACACTCACAAACTCATACACAAAACTTGCTGCCACCACTCTCATATTTCTTACACTGGTGATGAGAGATGCCAAGCACTCTAGTAGCAAAGGGTTAATGTAAGAAACTGACACACACGCTCTTCCTACCAGCAGTCAAGAGGTTAATCAGCATACAGCATGCAGAGGGCTAAGGCACACAGTTACACACTTGAAGGTTAAGTTCGCTTTAGAGCATCAATGACAAAACATATTCAATTTTATATTGAATATTATAAAAGGTGTAACAGTGCAGTTGTACAACACGATTTTAGAAAAAGGACATACGGAAAAACAAGTACAAACAGTTTGTAAAATAAAAGGGAAAAACATAGAAGTCCTATACTGTACCAGAGTCCTTCTAATCCTGGAGGCAAGGGGGAAACCAATGGGATGAACTTCCAATTGAAATTGGTCCTCCAAAGTAAATCCAAATTGTAGTCAGAAGAGCTGACTATTTATCCCAGTTTGCAGGGGCATCAGGTAACTGGACACTCCCCCCTCCCTCAGGAATGCAAGGGGAGTCACCACTAGCAGGACACAGAGTGAGGTTTATTACCTCCTGAGTGTATGGACTTGACCAATGATAAAATGTCCATATCTCCTTATGGGAACATAATAAAAAGATGAAATTAAATTCATCAATTTTAGATGATCCCTCCGGTCCCATACAGACTAAACATGACTACTGTGTGACCTGCCCCTGCCCAGACATTCCTATCTGACAAACCAAGTACCCAAAGCCAGTCAGGTTTGGACTCGTTTAACAGGCAATATCCAATGAAACATACCCAGTTTTTGATACCGCTGGTATAACAGGTATGGGTTCTAGGAAGATAAATGTGTGTGAGGTTATGTTCTGGTGTGACCTCCACATCACCTATGATGGGTCCTGATGGGTTCCGATCATTCCCAAATCCAACCCTTCTCAATTCGATCTAACTGAAAAGTCTCCACTGGGGCACTCAGCAAGTGTACAGCCCTAAATCCTAGGTAAATTTGCAGGACTCTCAAAAGTCAAACAAGCTGACTGCTTATTAATTGCCTTGAAAATCTCAGATTGTCAGACACAAAAACCAATGGCCTGTTGACCTAGATGAATAATGCAAGTAGCCTCAGGTGTCAAACAACTTTGGCCACCCCATATAACTCCCCATTAAGGGAAGGCTTGTCACATGATGGAGTTATGGCCGTAGGTACAGCATCCAAAATAGAGGGAAGTGAGAGAAACATTTTCTAGATGTTCTTGGTAGGGATGTAGCGAACTTTGCGAACCCCATAGACTTCAATGGGAAGGCGAACTTTAAAACCTAGAAAAGCCATTTCTGGCCAGAAAACTGATTTTAAAGTTGTTTAAAGGGTGCCACGACCTGGACAGTGACATGCAGGAGGGGGATCAAGGGCAAAAATTTCTCTGAAAAATACTTTGTTGACACAGCATGCGTAAAACCGCAAGCTATTCCTATGTATACACAAAGGCAGCTGGCAGACCTAGCAGAAATACGCAGCGTTTTTTGCTATTTCGCACTATTAGCACCATGGAAACGGGATTTGCTTACACCAGTACTAGGCTGAAAAACGCCATGTGTGGCTTGTGCTGCGTTTTTAGGCCAAGAAAAAATGCAGCGGAAAAACGCCTAAGGCGAACCCAAATCGCGAAAAGTTTGCGAACTTGCGAACACCCGATGTTCGCGTGAATTAATTCGCCGGCGAACAGTTCTCTACATCTCTAGTTCTTGGATCTATAGAAGTGTAACTGATGTAATATTGTTTTAATGTATCTCTATCTAATCTAATGTTCAGCCTACTCAAAGTTGGTTCCCAATGAGGTGAAATTTAAAAAGTTTGAAAACCCTAAGCAAACAAAACAACAACAGATACAAATTTTGCTTCTCTTTCAATATAATATATTGTATTTCTTTCACTAATAACATAGCATATTTCACCACTTTTGCTCAACACCTTTTGTCTGTAGATTTGTATTTTAGCATGCCTTATCAAGTGATGGCATCTTCTGTTGAATATATTTGATATCCATGTGAATAAAGGAACCCTAATTCTTTTTTAAAATGGAGTTTGACACAAGTGTTTTGGTAGTAGTGACAGACTACTTGATTTGAAGCTTAATTTGAATTGAGATATTTACAAGAATAACAATAATGGAGATGGTGCAAATAATTTTTTGAGCAGAAAATAATACAGTTCTTGAAGTGAAGACTGAGTTACAGACGGTAGCTGAGTGATGCTCCTGGAAAATACAAGGAAATCTGTATACACAGTGTAGAAAGGTAGATTTGCTAAGAGGACATGGGAAGTTGCTGCAGCAAAAAGTTCATACAGGTTTTTTTACCTTTAAAGTTTTTGACAGAGTTCCTGTCTTCAAGCTCAAGACATGAATTTAAACAGGAGTTCAGGCTCAAGACATGAATATTTGATGAAACAGATGTTGGGAATTAAGACAGAAATACTTGATTGAGCAGGAGTTTATAATCAAAGCAGAGATCACTGGAACAGCTGGTTGGTCAACTCAATGACCAAGTAGAGATCATTAGAAGGGGCTGGTTATGGTGACCCTTCATTAACTGACTATATGCAGGTGCAGTTAGTTCATGCTGGGATTGATGACAGACTGGGTGCTTCCTGCGGGTGACAAAGCACCTTAGATTAACTTTTTCTCTGGATGGATGAATGAAAGAAAGTGTTTTCATGTGATTTTGCTCTTGTGCCATACGTAGAGTCTTCACATGTAGTCATTTCTCTTCATCCAGAGGGAAAGATATGTTTGGGTGCTTTGTCCCCTGCAGGAGAGGAGATTTAGCTCTGGTAACAAAGCCCTCATCCAACACCATTAATGCAAGTGCATCTTCGAGTTTGGAATTGCCCTAAAGTGCTGGTTGTTTGTCTTTTCTGTGGTATCAATGGGGTGACAATCTCCCCTGCCTGTGCTCTGGGCTGAACAGCATGGAGGAGGACAGGGTGTGTGGACACAGTGGATATTTCAGGCCGCTAAGCCAAAACCAGGACCAGATCCTGTAACTAGTACATGATACCTCTAGTCAAGGACTGAATATGACCAACTCTTTTTTGAGTTACAGTCTATGCACTCTTGTTTTTTTAAATACTCAATGGAAACTAGAACTTTCTTAGGGACTTTCTCTTAAAAAATGTCCTTTTTAGGGCTGTCTTCATCTCCTTGTTTCTTAGTGTATAGATGACAGGGTTTAAAGCTGGTGTAATAACTGTGACAAGAAGAGCAGTCAGTCTGTCCTGCTCCAAGGTTTCCTTGTTAGAAGGCCCCAGGTAGGTACACATGGCAATTCCAAAATACAAAAGAACCACAACCATATGAGAAGTGCATGTAGAAATGGCTTTGCTATAACTTTGTTTGGAACCTACAGGCATGTTTAGCAAGTGGGACCCAATAATGATATAAGAAATCATAACCAAGATAAAAGTGCTGGTAGAAACAAATCCTGATATTATGGTCAACAATCTTTCATTTAGTTTTGTATTGGCACAGGCCAGTTTGAGAAGGGGCTTAATATCACAGTAAAAATGAGTTATTTTGTTCATATTGCAATATGGCAGTCTGGATGTAAGTATGGTGTGGGACAAGGAATAGACAAAGCCAATTACCCAGCAGTAAGAAGCCATTTGAACATAAACCCTGTTTGACATAAGAACTTGGTAGCGTAGAGGATTACAGATAGCAATGTATCTGTCATAGGACATTAAGGTCAGCAGTAATGCCTCTGTACAGCCAAACAAATGAAAGAAATACAGTTGAACCATGCAACTCTGAAAAGATATTCTCATATCTCCCATCATCAATCCGGCCAACATCTTCGGGACTGTGGTAGATGAGAAGAATAAGTCCAGACAGGAAAGGTTGGCCAAAAAGAAATACATTGGTCTGTGCAGACCATGATCAATAATCACCGCAGCCAAAATACTGAGGTTTCCTAATAAGATAAACATGTAAAAAAAGAAAAACGTAATGAAGAGTACGATCTTTAAATGTTCGATATTGGTGATTCCCAGTAGGATAAATTCTGAGACTGAGGTTTTATTTAAACTTTCCATGAATCCCGAGCAAAAATGTTTAAAAACAACAGAATATAAGATTTGTTGGTCTTGGTGGTATTTGTACTGGTTGAATGATTGTGTAGAATTAGTGGTTGTCTGTAATTGTTATTTGCCATACGGTACTCTACTCATTCCTTTTTTTATTAACCTGTTCATTTAGCATTTGGAAGAGGTCATTGAAACCATGAATGAATCAATGATGTGTCAGATTTGCAGGGGGATCCTTCCAACCTGGCGCTCTTGATGGCTAAGTGGCAAATGAGATTCATGGAGTGATTTATCAACGTTAGAATTCAACATTCAAATATTTTTGTGCTATACCTCCCAAAAAGATTCCCCAATTTTTTTAGTATTTATTTAGTGCAAAACCCTGGAAAGCTCAAATAAAAAATTAAGCTTGTGGGTTCATGTAGAAGTCAGTGGGAGTTGTCCTAGGCAAGTCAAGCCATATTTTCAATTCAATTCATGTATACACGGTGTATAACAGAGCTGGTAAACCCCAGGGAATGCCAATATCTGTGCAAGAGGGGTTTAGAGGAAGATCAAGCTTGGATCAACATAGCACATTCCCAAGCGATGTAAAGAAAGACTTCTGTAACCCTTTCTTGGCTGTAACCAAGCCAACAGCACGGCTAGATAGGTCTAGAGCATGGGGTACACGCAACTCAGTCCTTCAGGATGGGCCTTCGCTATGTGGAAGTAACCAAACAGAGCTATGGTGTAATGCAACTACAACTCACTGTAGCTGTTTGCAGTGCAAAATAACAAATGGGCGCCAGAAGGTTCTTGCAGTTGAACAATAGAATCAGTTTATTGTCAGAGACAATCAATATGCAGGGTTGGTGCAATATATTCACATACATCATAGCACATAGCATTTCCCTGAGGACAGCACAGAGAGGGTGCACACCCATTCCTCCCAACTCCCCTTGAGCCTGGGCAGGGTCAGTGCCACCGGTTCAGTTGACCACTCTCTGGAACAGTCAGCTTGGCTACCACACTCCTCAGGTTGAACACCTCTAGCCCTCAGGGCCCCACGGCAACTCTGGATCAGGGGTCACACACTACCTGCCTCCTATGGCTAAACCGTGGCCCTACGCTAAGGCAACAGTGCCTGTCTGGAAGGGACTCCCACAGCTACTTTCCTCTGAGCCAAACTGCTCTTGCTCTCTTCCCTCACTATCTCACTTTCCTAGAAAGTGCTCCACAAAACTTGCTATCTAACTGGTCCTCATTCACGGGGTCCCTGTCCCTGACTTCACCAGAGTGGATGACAACACTCTGGGGCACATGGCTTACTGGGGCCTAGTTCTACTCCAGGCGCAGGGGTCCTTCCCTTGTGAGCAAAGGCAGCCAAAGAGACAGACCCACCCCCTGCTAAGCACTATATCTCAGTGCCAAGGGAGTGGTCTCCCTGTTAGCCAATAAACACACAGATGAAAACTCAAAACTGATACATGGGTCTTTGCCCAGTAACAGCACAAAACAAGGAAGCTGCAGGGTTTAAAGCCATAGGGACTAGTTAACCCTATGGATCCCTACACTTCCAAAAAACAAGAGTGTCATTCAAAGAATAACACTCAAGCTGGGGTTTTATATACTTTCGTAATGGGGGCAGGGAAGCATTGGAGTCACAAGAGTTCTAAAGAAACCCACACAGACTTAGGGAGAACATAGATAATTTTTGCAGACAGAGCCTTAGTTGGAATCAAACCCTGGAACCCAGTACTACACTGGGGCAATTATAGTCACTGAGCCATCATACTGCTGTAAGTTGTAAGTATTTGAAAGTGCACTATACTGATCGGTATAGGAACCTGTAAATTCCCCGTATTCCTGTTCTCACAGAGTAAAGAAGGGGGACCCTTGTTGTCCAGAGCCGGAAATAGGGGAAGGCAGGAGAGGCACGTGCCTAGGGCACAATGGTGGAATGTCACTAGGAACATACCTCTTATGTCACCTACCCCTAGTCAGGGCCCTTGTCACTGTGCTTGTTTGTGTGCTTCTTCATCAGTGGTGCGAAAAAAGAAAATCAAGCAAACTAACGCACTCGGGCCGGTGACAGGGAAGAGCAAGATGTCCTGGGTTCTATTCTTGACAAATGTCAGCATACAAAACAACCAACCATTTTTTTATTTTCAAAAATATTATCCAGCATTAATCATTTGTTTATTTTAAAGAAAAAAATGAAAAGGCAAAATGAATGGTAATATGTATACCGCCTTGCTCAATTTAGCTGGCAGATTCATTGAATAATATGTCGGAGTTTCTGCATCTCGCTACAGAATTCCTTACTAAGTGCTTCTCCAGGAGATGGTGCTGCAGGACTGGCAATGAAGTTGTATGACATACAGTGACTGGTATTCACTCCTGTGTGAACAGTATCATATTCTGATCATGGGTTTTATAGAGCTAGAAACACCACAAGGGAGAATGTCTTTGTGGGGAACTCACTAAGGTGTAGAAGTCAATCCAATGATTAGATACAGGTACAGGATCTATTATCTGAAAACTTCTTACTGAAGTAATTTGAACATTAAATAAACCCAAAAGGATTGTGTCGTCATATATATAGAACCATGCAGCTAAATTACCATCAAGTACAAGGTACAGGTATGGGACCTGTTATCCAGAATGCTCAGGACCTGGGGTTTTCCGTAATTTCTGATAAGGGGTCTTTCCATAATTTAGATCTCCATACCTTAAGTCTACTAAAAATCATATAAATGATAATTAAACCCAATAGGCTTGTTTTGGCTCCATTAAGGATTAATTATATCTTAGTTGGGATCAAGTACAGGTACTGTTTTATTATTACAGAGAAAAGGGAATCATTTAACCATGAAATAAACCCAATAGGGCTGTTCTGCCCCCAATAAGGGGTAATTATATCTTAGTTGGGATCAAGTACAGGTACTGTTTTATTATTACAGACAAAAAGGAAATAACTTTGAAAAATTAGAATTATTTGCTTATAATGAAGTCTGTGGGAGATGGCCTTTATGTAATTCAGAACTTTCTGGGTAATGAGTTTCCGGATAAGGGGTCCTATACCTGTACTGTTTTATTATTACAGAGAAGGAAATCATTTTTAAAAATTAGGATAAGGGATCTCATACCTTTAGTACTATTTTGCATTGCAGTCAAAATAGAAGGTAAGTGCTTCATTTTGGCAGCAAGAAATAGTGAATTTGAAGTCTGAGTTTTGCAAACTCAAATTTTCAACTAAAAAATTCGCCAACTTAAACCTGGCACACGTCCACATAAATATATAGGTGTATTTTCAGCATTTTTAAGTAGAATTTTAAAATTGAATTAAATACTGGGTTTCAGCCCACCGGGGCTGCTGCCCTAGGAGTGCTGCAGGTGCCCCTCCGGCTGCATCCCCCACACCTCCTAACCCCCTGCTGAGCCTCCCATACCCCCTCCACTGAGCCTCCCAAACCCCCTCCATTGAGCCTCCCTTACCCCCTTCACTGAGCCTCCCTTACCCCCTTCACTGAGCCTCCCTTACCCCCTCCACTGAGGCTCCCTTACCCCCTTCACTGAGCCTCCCTTACCCCCTCCATTGAGCCTCCCATACCCCCCCACTGAGCCTCCCTTACCCCCTCCACTGAGCCTCCCATACCCCCTCCACTGAGCCTCCCTTACCCCCTCCACTGAGCCTCCCATACCCCCCCCCCTGCTGAGCCTGCATAACGCCCCGCAGGGTCCCCCACCTGATATCCTCCCCTGAGTGCGTATAAGTTTAACACGTCAGGCGTGGAACGGTTGGCCAGGGAACTATTTAAGATTTTTTGTTTGCAACAGTGTTTCAGAAAAAACTCAAATTCAAAAAATAGTGTATGGTTATTCTCTGATTTAGTGAAATGAAATGACCGTGCAGCATCAAGCTGGCGGGGTATGTCCCTACATTAGTAAAACTGCACACCTGGCCCAATACCTTCCCTTTATCTTACTTTCCCCAGCAGACAATAAAGAGATCCAGGCTGGGATGGAAACAGGTTACAGCAATATTACCAAACATGTAAGAGATGATACTGTAAATAGTATAACAACAACAAATTATTGTAAAATATTCCCTGCTACTTCTCTCCTCCTGACCTTCTACCTAAGCCCTAGTCTAACCAACCCCATCTTTCTGCTCAGGGTCATTGTGGTCAAATTGTGGCCTTCCAGCAATGAGGCTCATCTCGCCAAAGTAGAGAAATTTGAACCTGGGCAGTTTCCCATGGCATGGGGTACTATCCAGGTCCTAATTTGCCAAGTGCTGGTTAATGAACCCTAGTATGCTGCAAGTGAAAGAAGTTGGACTTTATATAGCTAATCCTATTCCACAGAGTTTTACAGAGATAATATACCAGTCATTTTAGTCTCTACCCCTGTGGAGCTTACAGTCGAAAGTCCCTACCACACTGACAATAGGGTCAATTTCATTAGGAGTGAATTTACCTACATTATATTTTTTGGAGTTTAAGAGTGTAGCCTGTAGGGGACCCATAGGGTTAAATTTCCCCTAATTCTCAGAAAGTCTAAGTGGGAGGGAAGTATTACCATTTTGCCTTGGGGTGTTACATCGGTTTCTCATCACTTAATGCAGGGCTATCCAACTGGAGGCCCAAGGGCCAGCTCCCAGTCTGCTTTAGGGATTCATAGACTTCACTGCCCTAGTGTATAGAAAGGAAGGGAATTCCCATATCAGAAGGTGGATCTGCTAGGGGCCCTGATGTGAAGACATCAGTATTGAAGTCCAAGACCAAGTTGTAATTAAGTCTGGGTACAGGGACCCTATAAATGAAGCTTAGCAATTGACAGCCTAGCTCCTATCATAGTACACTCCAACAAAATAAATAAAGGAATAATTTATTACCTGCAAACCACTTCTGTCACTTGCCAACAAAATAATCTATGGACATGATTCTTTAGAGCACCATGCTTATTGCCCCTGGCTACTGTGGAGCTAACACCCCCAGGGTTGTCCTGCCTCAGTAGGTGCACTGGGCTTAGTATGGAGCAGAAAGTGGGGGGAATCGAATTTTTTTGCCCAAATGTGCCCAAAATTTGAACCAGCATTTTCAGATGATAGCTGATTGATGGCAAAATGGTGTCAAGTAACAAAAGTACATACTTATCCTTAAGGGGAGATTTAGCAGAATTCAAATTCCATATTTCTCGCTATATCTTGCATGAAAAGAAGTTTGAAAAAGTAGTCTGAACTTCTTGACTGTTTTCTTTCTGGGTATTAACTATTTGTCCCTTGGGTTGCTGATGTGCCCAATGGCTTGACTGGATCTGTAGAGAGCAATAAAACAAAAATAACCAAATAACCAAACCAAATAACCAAATATTATTTGAAAACGATGCAAAAAAAAAAAGGTAAACAGAAAAGAAATTATGATCTTGACAGTTTATTTTCCTCAGTGCAACACTACAATCTGTAAAAATATTAGTCTTACTGAATCACTTAATCTTTATTTTTCAAGAGCTCGCTTGGATGTCTTCTTCTTTGTAGTGTGGCTATTTTCTACCAAGGTCACTTCCTGTCCCTCTCTCTTAGATAAAATTACATACTACTCCTACAAATATCTCAGGCAGACATTATTATTATATGTTTAATTGCTTGCTTTTACTTTACTGATATTTTGTACAATGTCATTTCATATGGAATACCTGTTGGTCCAACAAAGTTGAATATTACTCTTTATGCAATCTATACCATACCATTCTCTTTTCACTACCTCTGTACACCCCTTTCAAACTGAATGTTTGATTCTTATTGGTTAAAGTTGAAAACAAAGGCTCAAAGTTAAAAAAATGAAAATAATTGTCCATTACTTGTATGATATTTGTATTGGGTATTTTGGATTCATATAGATCTTAGTGCTGTTGATGAGATATACTAATTGCTAATAATTGATTGAATATGATTGCGTTTAACTTCTCAGAGCAGTTAAACCCATTCCAATGAACTGACTACTTGATCAGTTTTGATAATTAATGTGTCCAAAATGTTCCTGACTGTCAAGAAAATGTTCCTAATGGAATAATAAATCTAGAACGATTCCCAGCAGTTCCCAAGTTTCCTAAAAACATTTTTGTTAAAGCTCTTTTCACATCTTTGTTTCTAAGTGCATAGATAAGGGGATTTAATGCTGGTGTTATGACTGTGAAGAGCACTGCAGTAATTCTGTCCTGCTCTAAAGAGTCATTTGTGACCGGTCTCAGATAAGTGCAAAAGGCAGTTCCAAAGTATAACAAAACAACGGTCATATGGGAAGTGCAGGTGGATATGGCTTTGTGTCTACTGTGAGTGGACCGAATGTTCAGGAGATGCCTACTAATGAACGCATAAGATATTGTAATCAGTATAAATGTGAAGAGAGCTACAAATCCAGTAACTATAGACACTAAACTTTCATTGAGGTGGGTGTCAGTGCAGGCAAGTTTGAGAAGGGGTTTAATATCACAATAAAAATGAGTGAGTTTGTTCATCATGCAGAAAGGCAACCTGGAGGTCAGAATGGTGTGAGACAATGAATAGACAAAGCCAGTTGTCCAACATATAGCAGATAACTGAATGCATGTAGCTTTAGCCATGAGAACACAGTATCGGAGTGGATTACATATAGCAACATACCTATCATAGGACATGGTAGCGAGAAGCATAGCCTCTGTGCTTCCTAAAAAATGAAAGATGTAGAGCTGAGTTATACACCCCTGAAAAGATATCCTCTTTTCCTCCACCACCAACCCAGCCAGCATTTTGGGTACCGTAGTGGATGAGTAGAAGAAATCTAAAAAAGACAGATTAACTAAGAAGAAATACATAGGGTTGTGCAGATGATAATCAAAAATGACTACAAATACAATGCTGAGATTGCCCACAAAACTTAAGAGATAAAATACGAGGAACACAGTGAAAAGAAAGAGCTGTAGCTGTGGTTGGTTGGTGATTCCTAAAAGGATGAATTCTGTTACCATTGTCTGGTTCATTTTGGTCTCTAACTAATGACAATCTGAAATGATACACAAGGTTTTGTATCTCGATAAAGGTGGATTTCCTTGAAGACAGCTAACATGCATGCTTTTAACTGCTTCACTCTTAACTTACATGGAGCATCTCCATGTATCCAGAGTAATTCTTGCCAAAAATGAAGAATGTCCATTGAGTTTATCAGCATTGCTACAGTCTTCAAAAAGTGCGAACTCCAATAGTTTTCCACCAAAACCAATTAAATGACAATAATGTCTGATCAGGGAATTATCAGGCTGTAGTTTTTGGGATCTTCTTGTAAGGATTTGTTTGCCCCTCCTTGGTCTTCTGGAATACATTATGGAAGGCTCTGCAAAAGCTGCACGTGGAGATTAGAAGGTTCTGTAAAGGCTGAACGTGGAGATTAGAAGGTTCTGCAAAGGCTGAACGTGGAGATTAGAAGGTTCTGCAAAGGACGAACGTGGAGATTAGAAGGTTCTGCAAAGGGCAAACGTGGAGATTAGAAGGTTCTGCAAAGGACAAATGTGGTGATGAGAAGGTTCTGCAAGGGCTGAACGTGGAGATTAGAAGGTTCTGCAAAGGACAAACGTGGAGATTATAAGGTTCTGCAAAGGCTGAATGTGGAGATTAGAAGGTTCTGCAAAGGCTGAATGTGGTGATGAGAAGGTTCTGCAAGGGCTGAACGTGGAGATTACTCTCTTTGCAGCCTCAGTAACTGTGATACATACAAATTCTGCCATAATAAGTGGTTTCTATTTGTTTTTTATCATAAGTATTTGTTTTATTACTTGACCTATATAAATGATGTGTCTCACTGAGGTTTATTCTAAAAAATATTAAAAACACATTCAACTAAAGCTTTAAAATGAACAGAAAAGGCAATTTCTTGTTTAGTGTTTTAGTATTAAGCCAACTGTAATTATTTCTTCAGAGAATGAAGCCCATGGTACAGGTCATGAGGAATCCACTACTTGTTGAGATCTGTTTTAAGAAGCAGAAAGCATTTAGCTCTGGTTACAAGAAGACATTGTTTTCTGGGAGCAGACTGAATGGCTGTAGACTCATTTCCAGATGTTAATTGCATGGTTAATTGCAATAACTGATTTTGGAAAGCTCATAACATAAAAGAGACAACATATTAGTCATTCTTGAAAGCATAACTGTATTTGTGTAATGTCTATGATTACACCTATAATGAATAAAGCTGTAAAAAAAAGTAGAAACAGTAGCATTCATGTGGAATGTACTTAATGTTTTTTAGTTTGAGAACTAAAGTGTTCTTTATAAAACACTTGCTTTTATATAAAACCTATGGAACAAATGTTGGAGATTTAATGATGACTACTACCCTTTGAGAGCCACAAATGGCAATGATATGTCCATTGAGACACTAGCTCTTGAAATGCACCGGGGGATTATCTGCATACAGTTAATGCATTGTATGGCACTTTTTTGAAAGGCTTCTAAGCTTAATTGTGACCAAAACATTTTTACTTTTTCTGATTTCTCTGTAAGTGCTGTAGAGAAAGTAACACTGAGACACTGTATCCCAAGCCAGTAACAAGGGTCAATAATGATCAAGGGACTAAAGGTGTCGATTTTCGATCTTCCAATCCGCCACTGATGTTCAGGGCTGAAACGTCAGATATGGAGGGAGAAACAATAGGATTTTTACCTCCTTCTGCCGATCCAGCCCTGAAGGCAGATTTCGCTTAGGCGCCTTCTATGGTGCCATACACGCACCGAATATCATACGAAACAAGGTTTCGTACGATATTATTGATGCGTGTGTGGCCAGCTTAAGGATACCAGGTCAAGGAGATGAGCCTACTTAGACAATTTCCCTCAATAACCAAGTCAGAAACCTGCGGTAGGGTTGGTACTAGTGATGAGCGAATCTGTCCCGTTAAGCGTCGCCAAAAAATTAGAAAATCTTTCAAAAGATTCACGAAATGGCAAAAATGTTGCGCGGCAAAAAAAATTTGCTGGCCGCAGCTATTCTTTTGTCGCCCGCGGCTATTCCTTTGTCACCCGTGGCTATTCTTTTGTTGCGCTGCTACTCTTTTGACGCCAAGACTATTCTTTTGACGCGGGCGACAATTTTTGGATGCGCAGTGAATTTTTCCAAGGCAAATTTATTCATCCGTTTTGCGAAACAATCCGCTAATGGCGAAACACGGAAATTCACCGCAAATCCATTCACCCATCACTAGTTGGTACATAAATAGGGGAAGGGCAGGAAACATGCTTTGGATTGGACCAAGCCAGAATGGATTCCTAACAAGAGTAAAAATGGGGCATGTTATTAATGATGGAAGCTGTGAGCGGAGATGACAAGAGAGATAAGAGACATAAGAGAATCAGAACAATTATACCATAAATAGGAGGACTTAGTAAGGAAGAAATGGTTTATGTCTGTAGGTGTGGGTATCTAAGTAGATGGAACTAATCACTTTTGAAGTAGTCAGCAAAATCTGAGGAGAGTGTATGTAGCTAATTATTCAGTTTAGTAGGGATAAAATCATGTTTGGATTGGAAATCAGTGGCAAAGGGTACACATATTTACTAGCATATAAACAACAGAGGGAGACTTAAGGAAGAAAAGACTGGAGCCGATAGAGATACATAGATCTAATCCTTCAATAGCATTAGACAGTGGAAGTAGTATTAATTAGAAGTAGAGAGTGTAAGAAAAAGTAACAAAATCAGCAAGAAATCACAGCTAAATTTGGGATTCATATACACTCGGCTAAAGATTTATTAGGAACACCTGTTCAATTTCTCATTAATGCAATTAGCTAATCAACCAATCACATGGCAGTTGCTTCAATGCATTTAGGGGTGTGGTCCTGGTCAAGACAATCTCCTGAACTCCAAACTGAATGTCAGAATGGGAAAGAAAGGTGATTTAAGCAATTTTGAGCGTGGCATGGTTGTTGGTGCCAGACGGGCTGGTCTGAGTATTTCACAATCTGCTCAGTTACTGGGATTTTCATGCACAACCATTTCCAGGGTTTACAAAGAATTGTGTGAAAAGGGAAAAACACTTTCCCAGCCTTTTGGCCACCCACGTAGATTTATGCTAATTAGCATATCACACCACCATTGTTACCATGACAACCTTATCAGTGGTCAGAGGTTTTGCATGGTGTCAAGTTTCACAGCTGTTAGACCACCCACATAGATTTAGCATCATACCACCTCTGTTACCATGACAACCAATCAGAGGTCTCTTAACCCCTGCTAAGGTTGTCATGGTAACACTCTGTTACCATGACAACCTTATCAGTTAATCAGATAAGAACAGAGTTTATGGCTTCACAGCTGTCATTTGACATCTAGATGTCGACGGATGCAGTCACCTCTTAGTACTCAGTGCTAAGTACACAGTGACCATCCAGGTGATCCAGGTGATATGGCTCCAAATCTTTTTGGAAAACCAGTGAAAACAGTAATAACTATTTTTGAGAATGCCATTGCAAGAATCATTGGCATTTCAGCAGGTACTAATCCTGTTGCAGCTCCAGTTGGAGCCAATGCTGGCATTGTGACTGGTCAATCATCCAGTGCAAATGTGCCCAGCAATTCCAGTGCAGGTCCAAGGACCAGCTCTTCCAGAAGGAAAAGAGCATATTCTCCTCAGGACCAGACTTGCAGTAAGAAACGTCACAATTCAGAGGCAACTGCAAGTACCAGCTTCTTTTGGATGAAAAGGGTTCATTCCCGATCAGAGGCAACTCCTAGTACTAGCTCCTCAGGGACACAAAAAGCTTGTTCCAGTTCAGAGGCAACTCCTAGTACCAGCTCCTCTGGGAGAAAAAGGGTTTATTCCAGTTCAGAGGCAACTCCTAGTACCAGCTCCTCTGGAATAAAAAGGGTTTATTCCAGTTCAGAGGCAACTCCTAGTACCAGCTCCTCTGGAATAAAAAGGGTTGATTCCAGTTCAGAGGCAACTCCTAGTACCAGCTCCTCTGGAATAAAAAGGGTTGATTCCAGTTCAGAGGCAACTCCTAGTACCAGCTCCTCTGGGAGAAAAAGGGTTCATTCCAGATCAGAGGCAACTCCTAGTACCAGCTCCTCTGGAATAAAAAGAGCTTGTTCCAGTGAGGAACAGCCCGGAAATGAAAAAAGGCAAGAGGCTGATAAACACAATGCAGCTAATAAAAATGACACAAACACAAACAGACCAACTTGTAAAAAATCTACTAAAGGTAGAAAGCCCACCCGATATAATCGGCACCAGGTTAGTGATTTCAAATTATTCCAGGATGCAGTTGCCAAAGTTCGTGGAATATCAAAAAGTGAAACAAACACTAGCGTTGTCACTAGCCCGACAACTGTTCCACCAGTAATGACTGTCACCAAAGATACTAGCACAATACCAAGTACTAGCTCTATGGTGAGAATTAATGATGGATTTAAACCACAGAACATTAACACTGGGAATATTGCTGGAATTCCATTGCCAGCAACAGATACCAGAATAATACCAAATATTAGTTTTTCCATGGCCCGGAAAGACAATTCTACTCAACAGCAATGTAACATTATGAAATATAATCAGTGCAATGCCCCTCAGAATCCTTCTAATACAACCAGAGGAATATATGAATATATAGCATTAAGTGACAGGGAACGTGCCATTCAAGCACATCAGCAGCAGATTGCTCTACAACAACAAATGGAACATCTCAGACAGTGCCCATATGAAGATTCCCCTCTATTTAGGATCCCAATTCCTGAAACAAGGAAGAGAAAGTTGCACCCCAACCCTGGTGATGTAGCTTTATGGAACCCCAAGCGTTTCAGGCTGAGACTGGGCAAAGGACCTAGGGTACGTCCCAAAGCCCTAGAGAGAAAGCCAGACACACAAAATGTACAAGACAAAGAAGATGATATATTTCCACCCGCATCAGTAATAATGGCAAGATTAAGGGCAAGGGCACAAGGAATGAAGAGAAATGATCTCAGCAGGTCTGAACAGTCTGACAAAAAAGATGATTCCCCATCAAATTAATTATACTTGCAGAGACCATTAAAGAAATGCACAAGAAAAGCAAGGGATAAGAAATATAATTTTCACCACTGTATTTAATTTATGAGCACAATTCTAGACCAAAAGAAAAGATGGATGAACACTACTAACATCTGTTCTCCATATAATGTTACTTTTCCACTCAGACCCATAATGGAATGCTTGAGATGAGCAGTAGCAAACAATCTAAAGGCAAATTATTCAAAATGGGAGGTTGGATGGGAGATTGGGATGGATTTCCAGTACTGCTCAAACATAGAAAGGGAGGTTGGATGGGAGATTGGGAAGGATTTCCAGTACTGCTCAAAAAGATGAATGCATGAGGAGTAAATATATACTGCATTGAACTCAAGCTGAAGAAATTAGTACAAATTCAAATACCATTGCTTCTGGGAGGAAATGACAGTCTGGACAGTGCACACAGTCTAACACCATGAATAGCCCAACAAACCCCTCTGGGTGGTGCCCTGTTGAGTTTTATTTTTGCCTACCAGAAGGCAGTAACTTTGAATGTTTCCCTACTAATTCAGTAACCTAAAGTATTTAATTAAGTACATCAAATGCCAGTGTTACTGCTGAGCACAAAGCTAAAGTTAAGGAAATATAACCCAGCTACAGAATCCAGAATTGTGCAATGAACTATTTTATCTATTGGACAGAAAGACAATTTCCACAGTGACAATACAGCTGCTGACTTCGATATTCATCTCACCATTGGCTATATCTTTCCTATCCAGGTGACCTCTGAAGCCTGTAGGTTCCCTGTCAGAACTGCAGCAGAAAGTTCCGGGGCCCCAAAAGGGCGTCGGTGAAGACCAGTGCTGACAGGGGTTCTCTTGCTTCATGGGAGAGGTCTACCTACAGCTGTCTCCTTAACATTCCACATAGACACTTTTAACATAGGAGAGTAGAAGAAAGTGTTTCTTTTGCACAATATCTAGATTACAGATAGAAGGAAACAAGTCTTTAAGATCTATCACCCTTAGACAGTGATCCCCAACCACCCCCTTTTATGTTGCGCCCAGTGGCCTCAAAGTAGATGCACACTTTTTATTTCTGCCTTGGAGGCAGGTTTTGGGAGCACGGAGTTCTACTCCTAGCAGTCTATGTGGGGCTACCAAATAGCCAATCACAGTCCTTATTTGGCATCCCCAAAGAACTTTTTTATGCTTGTGTGGCACACCAACATTTTACATCTGAGTGTGGCTCACAATAATAAAAATCTTGGGATCACTACCCTAGACTTACCTTAGACTACAAAGGATATAGATTTTCTGCTAAAGTCAGCAAGTTTAAAGGAGAATGAAAGTAAAAAATCACTGGGCGGTGCCAAATGATAGGCTCCCCCCCTAGCGATTCTGACTTTCGGAGCGCAATTGCGATATTTTCGTACAACCGAGAAAAGAATTATCGTGACATTTTAGAACATCAGAAATTATCGTGGTTACTACAAATTTTCACCATATCGTGATTTAAGCCCAGAAACCATCGGATCTTAGTGAATGTGCCCCAAAGTGTTTGCATATTTTCCCTTAAGTGGGGTTTTTTGGGGGGGGGGTATTCCAGTTTTAAAAACAGATTGGCAATTGAATTGGCTCTTGGTAACACTGACCATAGAGAGTGTAAATGTGACAGGGATATTAGAGTGTAAGCCCCACTAGGGCAGGGAATGGTGTATCATCGCTATAAAGTGCTGCTTAACATGTCAGCACTATATAAGTAAGAATAACTAAACAATCTCTGTGACTTGGTTTCCTTGGAACAGTAGCTTTGTGTATATTCTTTACTTGCTTTACTTTGCCTTTGTACCAACAATCTGTATTGCTTACACTTGAAAAACTATCCCCAGAGCCATATATTTTTCCACCATATGGGGTTTACCTTGACGTGGTATGGTGGCTTGGCAATTTTATGATCATAAACTCTCTTTTTTTAGCCTCTCTTTTGTATATTTTTATTTACTTTTGATTTAAGTAAATTAAAGTAAGTTAATGAGGTTTCCCTTAATTTGTTATGGAGGCTTGGTAATTTTATGATCATAAACTTGTAACTAAAAACCCCTGTGTAAAACAATTCAAATATAAAAACGTATTGTTCATTTATATATATATATATATATATATATCAATCCAAATGGTGTCCGCACTCCAAGGCTCAATATTCTGCGGGGTGCTTAGCCAAAATTATGTATGCATAGAAAATAATCATCTGTGGCCAGCACACCCTTCAATGTTTCATCAAAAAATTTTTTTATTGCAGATATATTGTTAAAACCAACGTTTCGGTCCTCGTTAGGACCTTTCTCAAGGATAAAAACAATAGTGCATCACATCACATCTAAATACCTGTATACCCTAGCATGTGAAATTAGGTGCCCAATGCACTATTGTTTTTATCCTTGAGAAAGGTCCTAACGAGGACCGAAACGTTGGTTTTAACAATATATCTGCAATAAAAATTTTTTTTGATGAAACATTGAAGGGTGTGCTGGCCACAGATGATTATTTTCTATATATATATATATATATATATATATATTTACATATATTGGCCATTTGTGGACTGGCGACTGCGGATTCACTAATATCACTATAACTCCCTGCATCTCTTGTACCGTCTCCTGTCGGCCCTTTACGCTCCCTGTTAACCCTCGTATGTCTTTCTCACTTTTGTGATTTTAGTGTGAAAGTTTTCTGAAATATCTCTACAAAATACATCTATATTAAATGTACTTATATGAAAAATCATCTATATTTTAGATAGTGATAATAAAAAGTCTCCATAATTAATGGATACAAGTAAAAAAGCAATAAGGAATGTAATAATAACCATACGGTAATTAGTAATAATAACCATATTCACTGTTAAAATTGCACTAACTTACAATATAATACAATTAATTTGCTATATTATGATCATAAAAACCCTATAAAAAAAATACAAATATCCAAAATATCCAAATACTACCCATATTTTAAAAACCCATAACAGCCTACATATAAACAACGGGCAATGACTAACAACACAATATTCAAAAACACGCCCATACCTAAAATGGAATACAGTGATTAAAAAAAAGTCATAAAGAAATAGTTATTTTAAATTAAATTATATTTAGATAGTTTCTTATTTCAGTAAATGTTCATTTTTGCGATAGTTCCCCTTTAAACACAACAAAAGGCCACACCTTAAATAAGCCCTATAATAACTACCAATGACTTAATAATAACCAGGCCCAGATTTGTGGAGAGGCCACAAAGGCCCGGGCCTAGGGCGGCAGAAACCTGGGGGCAGCATGCTGCCACGCCGCACAAAGATCTAAAATTTGTGTTCCCATACGGAGCAATGGGGACTTCTCCCCACTGCTCCGTATGGAAGTCAAATTTGGCCTATGGCGCATGTGCGCTTGCAACCCCCCCCCCCCCCACTGTTCCCCCCCCCCCCAAATTTGAAAATCTGGCCCTGATAATAACATAGTGATATCAAGAAACTATAAATATGTAAGACGTGAAAAATACCTTTTCATAATAAAAGAAATATTAAAAAGCTTTCCATAACTTGGAAAACAAAAGGCCAATCTGATTGGTTATAGTTTAATTGAATAATGAGATAACTGCAATGGGGCTTTTTTGCCCAACCCCCAGTGTACATGTGTATAGGCTGTAAGTTAGATACATAGCCCATAGTGTATACACGTCCAATTCATAGTCCAATGAAGGATAAGTCCATATAGTTTCCACTTGTACCCTTGTATTGCGTACAGCCGACATAGAGTCCATACACTGGGAACTGTAATCATAATACATCGAACATTTGGCTCCACAAAGAAAACAATGCTATAAAGCAAATGGCCCAATTACAATTGTGAGGCTCAAACGATGAACATATTGGCAAAAGCAAAAAAAAAAAATGAAATGAAACTTTAAATAGAGCAGCCAATCTCTATTCATACAATACTAAGCACCCATAATTAAGTAGACATTACAAAAATTAATACAATTATTATTTAAACCTAAAAGCAGAATGTCACTGTCAAACTAGAATTTTTCAAAAAATATCCATAAATTCCAAAATCTATTGCATCTTTAATTCTCATGAAACTGTAATAAAATTAATTTCCTCTATATTGCTTGTGTGTGTTATTTATTCTTCCGTACATTCATTTTTCCTATTACTACATAGCCCCAAGTTCAGCAGGTGAAACTACGGTTGCCACCTTTTTTCCTATTAATAAAAGGCTTTAGAGTGGGGGCGGGTCATGATGTCATTTGGGGGAGGGGAAATGGGCGGGCTAGACAGTGGACGGATGGGGAAATGGGCAGATCGGGCGGGGAAGTGAGCTGATGAGGCAGGACAGAGGCTGGCCTCTATATACAAGTCAGGGAGGGATTTAGTCCTTAGGTGGGTGCCTATCAACCAGCCCCCAGGAGCAGAAGTCTGGGCACTGGTCTCAACTTGTATCAGTCGGTTAGGCAACTAACTGCTAGTGACAATAATCCCCTCCCTACAGGTGTCAAATACATATCAGAGCTGGCTTAAGGGTAACTGAGGTACTATGTAAGGTAGTGCTTTGTGGCCCCCAACTTCAGCTGGGACACAGGTACCGAAACTTCAAACCTCCTGTCCAATTGGAAAGCAGTTTATACCAAAGAAAAGAAGTTCGGTGCCCAATACTATACCGTTTGGCCCAGTGCCCCAAATTTACCCCCATCATCTGGCCCCCACTGCCACGCTTTAAACTATGTATTTTTATATATATACAGGTGCAGAGAGGAGCACAACCCTAAAAATGTAGTTAACTGCCTGGGTGCTGGTCAAAATAAACTAAATATAGAGACAGAGCACCAACTTTTTTTCTGTATACTGAGTCCTAGGGGCTGATTTACTTACCCACGAACGGGTCGAATGGAGTCCGATTGCGTTTTTTTCGTAATGATCGGTACTTTGCGATTTTTTCGTATGTTTTGCGATTTTTTCAGATTCTTTACGAATTTTTCGGATCCAATACGATTTTTGAGTAAAAACGCGAGTTTTCCTATCCATTACGAAAGTTGCGTAAAAAGTTGTGCATTTTGCGTAGCGTTAAAACTTACGCGAAAAGTTGCGCATTTTTCGTAGCGTTAAGTTTTAACGCTACGAAAAATGCGCAACTTTTCGCGTAAGTTTTAACGCTACGCAAAATGCGCAACTTTTTACGCAACTTTCGTAATGGATACGAAAAACTCGCGTTTTTACGCAAAAATCGTATTGGTAACGAAAAATTCGTACAGAATCCGAAAAAATCGCAAAACATACGAAAAAGTCGCAAAATGTTCGTTTTCAAGTCGGAACTTTTCCAATTCGGGTCGGATTCGTGGGTTAGTAAATCAGCCCCCTAGCGTGTGGTACACTCACCCTCTCTCTCTCTCTCTCTATATATATATATATACACAGAGTTTGCACAGTGCTTATGGGCTTATTTATCAATTTTCTAATTAGTGAATTCGAGTTTGTTTGTTTTTAAATCAAATAAAGTTGCGTATCAAATGGTCCCTTATTTATTAATAAGGAAAACTTGTTCGGATAGAAAAACTCAAAAAATTTGTGTTTGAGAATATGGCTTGACTTTGCCTATGGCAACTCCCATTGACTTAGAAACTCGCAAGCCATTAGATGGCAAATTTTTACATTCAAGTTTTCAGGTTTTTTGCACTTAATAAATAGCAGACCTTGAATTGAGAAAAAAAAAATCAGATTTGACATATATATATATATATACTGACACAGACACACATACATATGGTATTAGAGAGGGCACATGCCAACCACTATAATAACCTAATAACCTGGCACCGTGTGTTGTTGTTCAAACTACCATTTCTCACTGAAATAAGAATCTTTATAAATATAATCAATTAAAAATGTGGTTTTTTTTTCTGAAATAATCACATTATTCTTGTCTCTCTTCACTGTCTCTATAATTATATCAAAATAACCAACTGCCTTCAGGCAGTAACCCATGGCAGCCAATGAAATTGTTGCATTCATCGTTCCACCTGCAGCTGGTTGAAAAAAGCTAATTACTGATTAGTTGCTATGGATAGGAAGCCCCCTAAAAGATGTATTAGATCTACCTGTCAATCAAAATCTGACCCCAACTCCTGCATTAAAGGGGTTTTTCACCTTTGCATTAACGTTCAGTGTAACGTAGAGAGTGATAGTCTGAGACAATTTGCAATTTTTTAATTATTTCAGTTTTTGTTAAACAGCTCTCCCTTTTTGGATCTTCAGCAGCTATTTAGTTGCTAGGATCTGAATTAGCTTAGCAACCAGGGTGTAGTTTGAATGAAAGACTGATATATGAATAAGAGATCTCATTTCCTGTGATGAAATAATAAAATAAAAACAATGACTGGGGGTACCATTCCCACAGGGACAGACTGAGCCATCGGAGCACAGGAAAAAATCCAGTGGGCCCCAGCGGCCCAGACCCGATCCGTGATGGTGCCCCCCCCGGCCGCTGGTGTCCCTTCCTTAATGCATTTCAATTACTCAAGTTCAGGGAAGAACATTGAGTGGGTGGTGGGGGGCCCTGTGGGGGTGCAAGGGACGTGGCCGCTGAGAGCACCTTAGGGGGTGCGGGGCCCCTGGGGCGGCAGCCATTTTGCAAAATAATCCACCAATGGGGAAACGCGGAAATTCGCCACAAATCCATGCCAGATGGAAAATTTTGCTCATCACTATATACAGTATAACAAGGGGCCCGGTATTTACCTAGTTTATTTACTATAGTGATAGGTGATAGTGTAGTCCCATTTCCAGTGGAGGTTGCATGCTGATGAATGAGAGCCTTCTGCTTCATTTCTGAGCATTTTTTAATAATCTGTGGAAGTTTTGCGAAACAATTTGCCAATGGCAGAATGCGGAAATTCACTGTGAATCCAAGCCTGGCAAAACAATTCATTCATCACTAGTCTTGAGTAGTGATGAGCGAATCTGTTCCGTTTCGCTTCGCCGAAAAATTCCCGAATCTTTCAAAAGATCCGTGAAAAGGCGAGAAATTTGAGAAACGGCGAAAATGTCGTGCGACAAAAAACATTGTCGCTGCGGCTATTACTTTGTCGCGCGGCTATTGTTTTGTCGCCCGCGGCTATTATTTTGTCGCGCGGCTATTGTATCGTCGCCCGCGGCTATTATTTCGTTACGCGGCTATTGTTTTGTTGCCCGCGGCTATTGTTTCGTCACCCGCGGCTATTGTTTCGTCGCCCGCGGCTATTATTTCGTCGCATGGCTATTGTTTCGTCGCTTGCGGCTATTATTTCGTCGTGCGGCTATTATTTCGTTGCGCGGCTATTCTTTTGACGCCCGCGACAATTCTTTTTTTTAACCCCGCGACAATTTTTGGACGTGCGGCGAATCCATGCCTGGCGAAACATTTTGCCCATCACTAGTCTTGAGTAGTGGTAAGCAAATTTTTTCGGCAGCCGCGGATTTGCCGAGAAATTCCACAATTCATTATTGGAAAATTGTTTTGTGGTTGTGGCAAAAAAAGGCGCATTAGAAGGACAAACCTTTGGCCTGTTATCTTAAACATTTAAAAGTACCCAGAATGCACCCATATTTTCAATAAAAACAGATATGTCTTGATTAAGCTTCCCGCGAGGAGAGAAACATTGACTCAGAACACTGGTTTAATTATGATTAAGTCCAATGAATGCACCATATGCAGTATTATGTATGTAATGGGTGATAAAGATCAGAAAATGAGCATAGAAACTGGTTATTTTTATGCATTAATGCAAAAAAACAATAGATAGATAGATGATAGATAGATAGATAGATAGATAGATAGATAGATGATAGATAGATAGATGATAGATAGATAGATAGATAGATAGATAGATAGATAGATAGATAGATAGATAGATAGACGATAGATAGATAGATAGATAGATGATAGATAGATAGATAGATAGACAGACAAATAGATAGATAGACAAATAGATAGATAGATGGCACAGTGACTGGAGAGGGGAAGTACATAGCCCCCAAAATGCTTTATTCTGGGAGGCCCAGCAAATGAGGACAATATTAAATAAATTCCTGCGCTCCCCCTGGATACTGACGTTGGGAACTTGACAGCTCTGTGTGTAATCAGGCGAATATAACCAGTGCTGGGAGTGATGGGACATTACCTGGGGGGGGGACTCTCTGCCAAGGAAGCAGGAAGTAGGAAGTAGGTGTTATAATAAGGAAATGGGGGAGAGTTGATTAACCCGCTGGTGCATATAATCACTTGCATCAATGAACAGAATATTACAATGGAATTAGACACTCTGGGTCCTAAATAATTTCTTGCTGTATACCAAGTGCTTATTTTTTTTTTTTTTAACAGCTTTAGTAGAAAAAGGAAAAAAAAACACTGCAATGAATAAAATATATAACAAATACAAAATGCTAAGATCTATATTAACAATTAATTATACACTTTAAAACTTGGCTGGCCAGCCTATAACTAATGAAATAACAGCTAACAAATCAGTTAATAAGGCATCATAAGAATTCAATTCATCTTTTACATTTGTACAGGTATAGACACAATTCAACAATTCAGCTCACAGTGTTATTTTATCTCCTAACAATAGGTGGCAAATTCTGTTGCTGGGCTTTCCATCATTAAGGTTTAATTGGGTTTAAACATGGCACAAATTCCCTATCATCTATCTATCTATCTATCTATCTATCTATCTATCTATCCTCTATCTATCTATCTATCTATCTATCTATCTATCTATCTATCTATCTGTCACCATCATTATTTATCTATCTATCTATCTATCTATCAATCAATGATTATCTATCTATTTATCTATCAACCATCTATTATCTATCTACAGTATCTATCTATCTATCTATCTATCTATCTATCTATCTAATCTATCCTCTATCTATCTACCATCTATTATCTATCTATCTATCTATCTCTATCTATATCTATCTACAATCTATTATATATCTATCTATCACATGCAAATGTGAATACTAATTAATGTGAGTTCTTTTTTTTAAGTCTGTTTTGTTCTTGTCAGTTCTAAAAAGTATGATATAGCACTTGGGAATAAATATACACCCCAAAATTCCAGAGCTAGAAGATAAGATAGCAAATATTTCCACTGCCACAACATATTTCCCTTTAGTGCTTAGATAGGTTGGAATAAAAGAGACCCACACACTGCAGAACAGCAACATGCTGAAGGTGATAAACTTGGCTTCGTTGAAGATATCAGGTAATGTCCGAGCAAAGAAAGCGATGATAAAACTAAGAGCTGCCAATAATCCCATAAATCCCAGAATGCAGTAAAATCCATAGCTTGAATGTTCATGGCACTCGGCTACTATCATCCCAACTATATCATCGGTGTTATAATAAGGAAATGGGGGAGAGTTGATTAACCCGCTGGTGCATATAATCACTTGCATCAATGAACAGAATATTACAATGGAATTAGACACTCTGGGTCCCAAATAATTCTTCAGTTTGCTTCCAGGCCTGGTGGCATTGAAGGCAATGACCACTGTTACAGTTTTAGCCAAAACTGAAGAAATAACAATAGAGAAGATGACACCAAACACTGTTTGTCTTAGAATGCAGGTCACATGGCGGGGATGGCCAATGAACATCAAATTACATAGAAAGCAAATCTTGAGGGACACAAGGAGGATGTAGCTGAGATCTCGGTTATTGGCTTTAACAACCGCTGTGTTCCTGTATTTAGTGAAGATCATCAGAACCAAACAAGTCATGATACAAAACAGAACTGATAGCAAAGCCAGTGATGCACCTAGGGGCTCATGATAGGATAAGTAAATGATCACTTTATCAGTGCAAATGGTTCTATTTAAATTAGGCCATTGGTTTATTGGACATTTAAAACAAGTTTCTCTATCTGTAAAGAAAAACAATTATCAATTATTTATTTTTACTATTAATTGCATTTTTTATATATTTCTTTTTGTTTGTTTGCTTTTAACATTCTTGAAATCTTGCTCTCTGCTCTAATGTAAATGAAGTAAAAAAAATATTGAATTGTTTCCAAGAGCAGTATCCCAGCAATCCATTGGGCAAATGAAAAGGGCTGGGTTTTTAGAAAGTCTCAAATAGTGGGCCCTGGGCATGGGCACGGCTAACTCAAAGGTATATCCTTAATGAAAATGTGAAATTCACAAGACTCTTCTAGATAGCAAAGATAGGCTATTTTATGTATGTATTGGGTATGTATTACCATCTGGAGTTACATTTATAGGACATTCCACATAATTTAATATTCTATATTCCAAAAGATTTCCTCCTATTCTATAGAGGTAAGAACGATATTTAATTCTGTTTCCCATTCCTTAAGGAATATCTAGTAGAAGTAAATGTAGAGCAACTGGACTCGCTGAGTAATCATTGAAGGTGTTTCACTACTCATCTGAGCAGGATTAGTGGAAGAGTACATATGCTGAGGACTTCCCATACCAGTCAGTTGAACTGAAGAAGCTGCTCGGATGAGCAGTAAAACGTTTTCAATGATTACTTAGCAAGTCCAGTTGCTTTCAATTTACTTATACAGGTATGGGATCCCTTACCCGGAAACCTGTTATCCAGAAAGCTCTGAATTACAGAAAGCCCGTCTCCCAAAGACTCCATTATAATCACATTATTCAGAATTTTAAAACTGTTTTATTATTAGAGAATAATAAAACAGTCCCTTTAATTGATCCCAACTAAGATATAATTAACCCTTATTGGGGCAGAACAGCCCTATTGGGTTTATTTAATGGTTAAATGATTCCCTTTTCTCTGTAATAATAAAACAGTACCTGTACTTGATCCCAACTAAGATATAATTACCCCTTATTGGGGGCAGAACAGCCCTATTGGGTTTATTTCATGGTTAAATGATTCCCTTTTCTCTGTAATAATAAAACAGTACCTGTACTTGATCCCAACTAAGATATAATTACCCCTTATTGGGGCAGAACAGCCCTATTGGGTTTATTTAATGGTTAAACGATTCCCTTTTCTCTGTAATAATAAAACAGTACCTGTACTTGATCCCAACTAAGATATAAATAATCCTTATTGGATGCAAAACAATCCTACTGGGTTTAATTAATATTTTATTGATTTTTTACAATACTTATGTATGGAGATCAAAATTACGGAAAGACCCCTTATCCGAAATACCCTTGGTCCCAAGCATTCTGAATAATGGGTCCTATACCTGTACTAGATATACCCTGACCTGGATGAATGAAAATCTTCATAGTCATTCCTTGAGGAAGAAATTTCTCAATAAGTATAATTTTATAGAAAGATATCAAGGGTAATATAGTCTTATTTTCCCCAATAGTGTAGCTTCCTATTTTATATAATTATTGGCCCTGTTTTTAAACTGTGGTCCCCTCAGGAAATAATAGAGTTGGTGGTAGCATCACTGTTTCCTGGGTTGGTGTCCCAATAATTTGAATTAGAGCTGGTTTAAGTATATATTTTTGCATAGATAAGATTTCTAAGAGCAATTAATGTTACTGTGTGTTCTACTTCTAACCATTGTTGGCATTATCTTGCAGGTACCAGTGAAAGATGCAGACTATGGGACAGATTTATCAAATTGTGAAATCCTTCCTTTCATTCCTTTTCATTCTGGGAGATTTATCAGCCCATATAAACCTAATGATATATGATCTGTTGTATCTAAAGAAATATCTGGGAGAGTTTGCAGAAAGGTATCATTAACATGAAGGTTAAATCTTGCCACGCAAGTCCTAATCCCCTAGAAAAGTATAATTGCTTAAGGTGGCCATACACGCTAAGGTCCGCTTACTTGGCGAGGTCGCCAAGCGAGTGGATCTTCTCCTGATACCCCCACCTACGGGGGTGCCAAACGATCAAATAAGAACGGTGGATCAGTTCGGGGACTGCATTAATGAACCGATATGGTCCCCGATCTGATGAAAAATCAAACCTGCCCAATCAAGAGCCAGATGTTGGTTGGACAGTCCCGTCGTTATTGCCCATACACGGGCTGAAAAGCTGCCGAATTAGTCTAAGGGACCAATATCGGCAGCTAGAATCGGCCCGTGTATGGGGACCTTTAGCTAATTTGCCCAGTTAAGGGTTTAAATTAACCTGATACAGCTTAGTCAGGGTCTTTGGGATCTGAACCCCTAGGTATTTAATGCTGGTAGAAAACTAACAAAAAGATAAGCTTTGTTCCATAGAGATTAAGTAGAAAAGATTAGGTTTATATTCAAAGTTTCCAAATAGCCGAGATTCATTTTAAAATTGAAAAGTTTTATGAAGTTAATTAACATCAAATTTAGTCGTAAAGCAACAGGTGTATTTGTTACTATTCCCTACATGCCAAGGATGTTTCTTGTATGGGAGAGTAGGGTCTCCATCACTACGTAATATAAAATAGGGCAACGTGCGCAGTATTGTTTCATTTTTTTTGAACTGGGAAAGGCTGCCATTAATCCTTGTGTAGTTGGACAGAGCAATCATTTTCTTTATAGTCACTGTTCCTATATCAAACCCATTTAGAGTCTCTTGCAAGGAACGGGCATTAAAAGCCCTTATCAACAAGGGTGGTTTAGGCTTATTTTACATCCATTCATAAGAAGCCTACCATCTCAATATAGTACAGTAACTGTACTGGGCTATACAGGAGCAGTATTTTAAAACATGACATTACTTCTTTTTTTTATATTAACAAGTCTTAATTTTTTTAAATTTAATTAAAGAATTTGTCTTTGGAATAAATGTATGTAATATATTTTGGCCATAGGATTCCTTTCTGGGCTTATCTACAAGTACCCCTTGGTACTTACCCCTTCTCCATCAACGCTTTACCTACTTTAGTACCATTAAAGGTATAAGGGGCAGATTTATCAAAATGTTAGCCTAGACCTTAATACATAAAAACACACCCATATTTTATTCATTCCTATGGGATTAGGAAAAATTTGTATTTATCAATGGGTGAGAGTTCACCCAATGGTTAAATATAGTTCTTAAATTCCCATAGGAATGAATAGGACGTAGGTGAGTTGTACTGAACTCTAAACTCACATTATTTATAAATCTGCCCTTTGAATCTTGCATTTCTTTAAATTGCTTATATTTATCAACCCTGAATTTTATGTGCCACTTATTCATTCTATGAAGGGTAAAAGATGTTTGCATAATGTTTCATTCAAAATATATTAACACTTCATATATATTACACACCTAATATTCAAAAAGAGATTATTATTTTAATCTGGCAATTATAGACCTGTAAGTCTGACATCTATGTAGTGGGCAAGTTATTTGAAAGTTGTTAAGGGATCACATTTATAAATAGATTATGTCAAACAAATGATGGTGTAAGGTGGAACTTGGAGAGTGGGGTCACAGGAGATGATCTGCTTATCTTGATGTAGTTGGATGATAGCAAAGTTACAGTGCAGCTTAAATGTTTCCATTTCAACATAAGGTCTGTTGGTTTTAGCACTGCAACTTGTACATGGATAGAAATCTGGCTCTGTATTGGATCCACTTTTATTCAACTTTTTTTTTAAGACTTAGGGGAGGGCATTGTAAGTTATGCACAAAGCAATGTATGGAAAGTCTGAATTAGGCAAAGGCTGACCAAGTTGTGATTATGTACATTGGAGAGGATGTGCTTTAGGGGGACATGATAACTAATTAAAATTGTAGTAAATAAATTATAAAATATAGAAAATATTATATCTTTAGGTCACTCACCTGTCTGGTTGGATATCTCTCCCTCTGGGCAGGGTGCACAGTCATTGCAGCACTCAGGGAATCCTTCTTTAGGTTTCTTCCTAAACCCAATAAGGCAGGTTTCACTGCAAGGTGTACGTGGGGTCTGAATAATATATACGTTTTATTGTGTTATAATATAACTAAATAGATATAATATAATGAATCTAATTAACATACATGCTTAGACTTATTTCTGACGGAGACTACAAACAAATGAACTACTTTACCTTAATGTATTGATTACTAGCTGAGGGGCCTGGCATTGCCTAGGAGATCTATATTTATACAATAACAGTTGTTGCAAATGATTTGAACTACTCTAGTGCAATGGAATGCTGCAGTGCCATTAGTCAGATAGGTAGGCAGCTATGAACTAGCCAGGCAGCATTATTGCCTAGCAAATGAGCCAGGTTTAGAGGCAAATAAAAACCCAACTCAGCACCCTAATGAACCCTGGTGTATATAGTTTCTGCTTTGCAACAATTCACTGCTAGTTCTCTTCATAAATACTATGGAATTGTGTACTTTGCCACAATGTCCAGTGGAGCAGTTCTAGGATACTATGGAATGGCACAATCTGATGGTCAGATAGGGGGTGAGTAGTGATGGGGGAAATAAGTCGCCAGGCATGGATTCACAGCGAATTTCCGCATTTCGGATTGTTTCCATTGGCGGATTATTTCGCGAAATGGGCTATAAAATTTGCTGTGCAACAAAAAACTTGTTAAATTTTGTCAAAAAAACATGCATGCAACATTTTCGTCGTTTCACACATTTTCACATTTGTTCGAAAGGTTCGAAGAGAAACCGGAAAGATTCACTCATCACTAGGCATGAGGGATTTTCGGGTAAATGAATGGTAAATGAAGGCACAGTACAGGTATAGGATCTGTTATCCAGAATTCTCGGACCAAGGCTATTCCGGATAAGGGGTCTTTCCATAATTTGGATCTCCATACCTTAAGTCTGCTGAAAAATCAATAAACATTAATTAAACCCAATAGGATTGTTTTGCATCCAATATGGATTAATTATATCTTAGTTGGGATCAAATACAGGTACTGTTTTATTATTACAGAGAAAAGGGAATCATTTAACCATTAAATAAACCCAATAGGGCTGTTCTGCCCCCAATAAGGGGTAATTATATCTTAGTTGGGATCAAGTACAGGTACTGTTTTATTATTACAGAGAAAAGGGAATCATTTAACCATGAAATAAACCCAATAGGGCTGTTCTGCCCCCAATAAGGGGTAATTGTATCTTAGTTGGGATCAAGTACAGGTACTGTTTTATTATTACAGAGAAAAGGGAATCATTTAACCATTAAATAAACCCAATAGGGCTGTTCTGCCCCCAATAAGGGGTAATTATATCTTAGTTGGGATCAAGTAAAGGTACTGTTTTATTTTAACAGAGAAAATGGAATCATTTAACCATTAAATAAACCCAATAGGACTGTTCTGCCCCCAATAAGGGGTAATTATATCTTAGTTGGGATCAAGTACAGGTACTGTTTTATTATTACAGAGAAAAGGGAATCATTTAACCATTAAATAAACCCAATAGGGCTGTTCTGCCCCCAATAAGGGGTAATTATATCTTAGTTGGGATCAAGTACAGGTACTGTTTTATTATAACAGAGAAAATGGAATCATTTAACCATTAAATAAACCCAATAGGACTGTTCTGCCCCAATAAGGGGTAATTATATCTTAGTTGGGATCAAGTACAGGTACTGTTTTATTATTACAGAGAAAAGGGAATCATTTAACCATTAAATAAACCCAATAGGGCTGTTCTGCCCCCAATAAGGGGTAATTATATCTTAGTTGGGATCAAGTACAGGTACTGTTTTATTATTACAGAGAAAAAGGAAATCAGTTTTAAAATTATGTATTATTTGATTAAAATCGGGTCTATGGGAGACGGGCTTTCCATAATTTGGAGCTTTCTGGATAATAAGGGATCCCATACCTGTACCTCTGAAAAAAATTGGTTCATTTTGTTGAATTTGATCTTACTCTACAAAATGAAAAATGTTAGCTAAAGCTAAGATCTGTCCCAGCCAAGTGTTACATAATGAAGTGTTGAATTAGCACTGATCCCAAATACATTTATTGTTTGTTGCCACGCTGGGAAGAATAGAGAAAAAATAAAGCAATACTAGATATTTATAAATATACATTACTTTCTAATATAAGACTCTGGAGAATCTGAAAGCTGCTATATAACCCTTGTGCTGTTTGTTTTGACACATTAAAGCAAATGAGTTACATCCCACTTTTTCAGATCATCTATATGACATCTCAGGGTTTTCCATCCCAATTTTTGCCTCCTGCACTGCTTTGGCAAATGTATAACGGGAAGTCAGGTGGTCTTATAGGGCAGATTCATTTTAATTGGTATAAGTCCTACCTCCTGTCTGGGAGGGGCAATGCTGCCCATGTATACTGCCATGGGGGGAGGCAGAAGAAAAGGAGTTTCTTTTACAATGTGGGGCAATGTATATGCTATTGTAGAGCAATCATTATTTAACTGCTGTCTGATTTCCCCTTCCCATCGATGCATTTCAACTAAATGTCAAGTTTATGTAAAGTTTTATGCAAATTAAAAAACACCACAATTTTGCTCACCGCTACTGCTAATTATAGTTCTGAGCAAATCTGTCCCATTTCGCTGAAAAATTTGCTGAGCGGCTTAATTGACGCTTTTCAAAAAATTTGTCATGACGTGCGTGTAAAAAAAACGACTTGCGTGACAATTTTTTTGACTTGCGTCAATAATTTCAATAATGCGCACAATAATTTCTGGTCGTGTGGCTAATTTTTCCACTGTAAATTTTTCTGAACGAATCCACCAATGGCGAAACATTGAAATTCGCCATAAATCCATGCCTGCTGAAAAATTTTGCTCATCACTTCTCCTAATTATATAGGCCCCCCATCTGCCCCAGTGGCATTGTAAGGCATTTTTACATCTTTGATTATACATGTTCTCCATGCATCTTACTTCATTAAAGAATGGGCTCCATCGTATTAGACTTTCATTTATTCTCAGTTCCTGGGAGGCAGATCTCTGTGCATATGTTCCTACTTTGATGCCATCAAGAGTCTGATTTGGGTAGACAATCCAGTTTAAAATGTCAAAGTCAGAAGGCAGATCCCCATTCTCATCAAAATGTAACTCATTCCCGTCACTGTCTGTAATACTAACTTTCTTTATATACTTGTGCATCTAAATAGAGAAAAACATTCCGTCACTGAAACAGGTCAAAATGTGCAGCTGGTCAAAAATGATTGGTTATTTTCAGTTCTGACTCACTTCCCATGCCTGTATTTTATGTCGACCATGGGTTTCTTCCCTTTTCTGTAACTGCAAATAATGCAAAGCGTCTGATAAAGTGTACACTGTATTATATATACTGTAGCTGTAAATGGATATATCTCTGTAAAAATGCTCATATTGACTCTGTAGTTGCTCTGTGCCGGTGCATTTCAAATCTGTTGCATTGGTTTTCCATGAACAAATGTACAGTTCCCACCATGCAGCATCAATAAAGATATCATTTGGAAAATCATTCGGAGTTATGTTTAGTAAAAACTCCTGAAAACCTGGAATGGAACTGGCATGAAGCGTTAAAGCCAAACTGCCATTAAAAGGGTCAAAACGTAAAAAAGGTAAATCAAATCCACTGGCAACATCCCACTGGGAGGAAATGATCCACACCTTTTCAGATATAGGAAACATATACAATATAAGATGTAAAGTAAGCATGTAGTCTCTGTCACCATAAGCAATGATAACATTGATAGCTGAGTTACTCAGACTTCTAACAATCTTTAATTTCTTGGTATCATCCAAGGCCTTACGGTATGGGATGAACTCAAGGAAGGCAAAACATATTCCATTGAGTGCAAATTCCTTCTGTAACATTTGGCTCATCTTTAGGCCGGATTCATTGTCTGAAACCAACACACCCACCCACGTCCAGGAAAAATATTTTATTAGCTTTACAAGTGCATCATACTGGGCAATTTCATTAGGCACGGTGCGGTAAAAAGATGGAAACTGATTTTTATCACTTAATACTGGATCCATGGATGCATAACTAATCTGCAAAGACAACACAAAGCCAGGATTTATTATGGTTAAATAAAAATACTAAAAACTATTAAATTAGTTCTGTCAAAGCTGCTCTGTACTGCTTAACCATCAACAAATTAATGATGGATTACATTAAAGGGGTTGTCATTGGCCAGCACTTTGGCAGAAGGTATAGAGCTTAGTCTTCTCCAAAATCCCATGGGCATTTGTGTTCCATGGATAGGTCCTAAGGTGGTCAGTTTTGTTCAATTAAAGAGCTGGCTATCCCAAAGGAATTGTTCAAGAAATCATCCAAGGTATTCGTAAAGGTATCAACAAAATCTGCCATCGCAACATCACTAGGAAGGGCCCCAACCTCACTGCCCTCATCATGACAAAAACCCTACGCTGCCTCTGGTGCGCTGATCGTTTATATGGGAAAAAAGAACATCCCTTATCTGCCTATAATCCCCTCTAATGTACAGAGTAATCATGTCCCCTCGCAAGCACCTTTTTTTCCAGAGAAAACAACCCCAACCCTGACAGTCTAACCTCATAGCTTAAATCTTCCATCCCCTTTACCAGTTTAGTTGCAGTCTCTGCACTCTCTCCAGCTCATTAATATCCTTCTTAAGGACTGGAGCCCAAAACTGCACAGAGAGCCATAGCCATAGAGCCCCTAGCATATATGCTAAGTCAAATATTGTAGGGCTTAAAGTGCAGATGCTTAAAGAGAAATTCTCACTATATGCAGAAGATATACTTTTATATGTAGCAGACCAAAGGAAGTCACTTTCAAAGATGCTGGCGGTGGTCATAAAATTTGGAGACTACTCAGAGTCACTTGGGGAGAAATTGCCGCTGTTCCCCATTGATCCAGGGGCCCTCAGGGACCCATACCATTGTCCTTAATTACATTAGGAAAAATCCTTTACATACCTGTAATAGACTGTAATACTTCAGGACCCCCTTTAATATGTAGAATTAAACTATGCCCCAATTTCTAGATCCATCAAAATGAAGCTTTAACATTAGACTTGCTTACAATTGTCCCTCCCAAGTCACATCAGTATTTTGAAAATGTTCACTGAAACTCCTCAATGCTTTCCATAATTCACCAGTCATACCCAACAGGCAATGGTTCACAGGACTGGACACATACATAACAGAATTGGTATGGACTGGGGAGAGGCCGCAGCTCAACATGCAGATGCTGTAAGACTTATACAGGGAGGCCTTACCCTCCCAAATATTCTGTTGTACTATGCAAGTCAGCTATTATATCCCTGGTGGTGGCTTAACCCGGACTCAAATATCAGCCACTAGCCTTGAGGCACTAACTACTTGGTATAAACTTGGTATAAACTCATCCTATGAAAATGTGCACCTGGGTTGGGTGGAGCTATACCACGTGTCCAAATTCAACCTTAACCCGCACACCCTTGGCTCTCCAAAATAATTACCGCTCGGTGCACAATGCCTAGGGGGATCGGCACCCCCTCCACAGATTCCAAGCAAACAAATAGCAGTGGCACTCAAGAGCTTCAAATGGGACTAGCCCTTAAAATTGTTTATTGCGGAAAAAACATGCAACGTTTCGAGGCAGAAGTGCCCCTTTGTCAAGCTTGACAAAGGGGCACTTCTGCCTCGAAACGTTGCATGTTTTTTCCGCAATAAACAATTTTAAGGGCTAGTCCCATTTGAAGCTCTTGAGTGCCACTGCTATTTGTTTGCTTGGGTGGAGCTATACCCAGTGACTATATTGATAAAGTAGCCCTAGTTAGTAAACTGATATAAACCATGTTATTAAATAGACAAGCATGTGGAAATATAATTTAAACAATCAAAAACAATTTTCTAAAATATTCCATGTGAAAAAAGAGAAGTAATCAGTTTTCAAAAATCAAGACAGCTATTTCTTTGAAACAAGAGCAACACTGCAAATAAATTCCTAGATTTTTATTCATATACTAAGCAACAATGTAGGGTTTTTGTACCTGTGGGAGTCTGTAAATGCCAAACATTCTGGCTATAAGGAGAGTCACTTTGGAAGATATGCCATCCACAACAGCCACCAAGTTAGGTGAAAGGCCCCAGCGATAGTTAGGGATGGGAAGCCCTTTTCCACTCATAATGTCAATCATTCCAATTGTTGCCATTGCTTCAGTCAAACAGTGATCTACAATATGGAAGCCCAGAGTAATATTGGGCAGCAGTCTTGGGTTTTTGTTTATTTCAGTGACAGCAAATACAAAGGCCAAGAGACTCTGATAATTCCTGATGTCTATTCTGATGGGAAAAAAAACAAAACAAGAAAATCTTAAATTGAATAAATATATAAAATAATGAAAATGTAACAAAAATTGCATTTCAACATTTCACTCACTGCCAATATTGATATTTTAGCCGATGCACAGAAAAATAAAGTAAGAGGCAGTCTGTGCTGCACAATTAGAAACATATTTTGCACTAAATACAAAAAAAGTATTGGTGGCCCCCATACAACTAAATCAGTGGCACACAAGCAATCAGGCAAACAAACTAAACAAATAAAGAAATGCAAAAGAACTTACTCATGTTTTTTGTATAATTAAATACCTGATTGTGATCCTTAAGTAGTTATCAGTAGCCTCGCTAACCTTTTTATTTAATATATTTTGTTACTTTTACTTTCAGACTAATGCCAAAAGTACATTGCATCTGCATCGGATGTAAGTAAGGGTAATTCAAAGCAGCAAAGAATTTGTTGTAAGAAATTTCAATTGAATGAAATCATTCCCAGCTTCAGGAATAGGTGGGACTGTGCATGGTGCACTGTGACATTAATGTGCCAACATATATTGTACTGCTTTGTATTTACACAGCTTTATAATCATTCTCCTATCATTTATACACATCAAAGAGAATAAATTGTAAATCTTTCAAAATGTTTATTGTGCTGAGACATCAGATCTGCCATTGACGGTTCATATTTTCATCTTTGTTTACATATCGTGTCATACAGAAGAATAGGGCAGACTCTAATACAGTGTTTTTATTTGCAGGCCTAATTTATATAAAACTTGAGTCTTTGTGTGGCAACATTACATCTTAACATTACATCCATGCTGATGCTAAATAGTATAGTATGGTATGGGATCCATTATCTGGAAACCCATTATCCAGAAAGTTCCGAATTATGGAAAGGCCATCTCCCATAGACTCCTTAATAAGAAAATAATTCAAATTTTTAAAAATGATTTCCTTTTTGTCTGTAATAATAAAACAATACCTTGTACTTGATCCCAACTAAGATATAAGTAATCCTTATTGGTGGCAAAAACAATCCTAATGGGTTAAAATGATGTTTAAATGATTTTCTAGTAGACTAAAGTTATGGTGATCCAAATTATGGAAAGATCCCTTATCCGGAATTTCCTGGGTCCCGAGTATTCTGTATAAAAGGTCCTATACCTGTGCTCATATCCTACAGTATGTTCATTTTAGTTCATGGGTATGTATACTCCCTTCCATAAAAGTATTGTAGCGCAGTTGTTAATAAACAGATTAACAGATAGATAGATAGATAGATAGATAGATAGATGGATGGATAGATAGATAGATAGATGATAGATAGATGATAGATAGACAGATAGATAGATAGATAGATAGATAGATAGATAGATAGATAGATAGATAGTAGCCAGCTAGACAGAGAGAGAAAGAGAGACAGAGACAAAATTGTGAATGTACAATTAAAATGTGCAATGTAATAAATGTCACCTAACGGATATTATATAATGAACTGATTTTTATTCATAATTATGCTACTGTTTTGTTTTTTTTTACACCATTTGATAAATTAATTTAATAGCGTGTTGCTTCTCATGTCCTGGATTGACAAATAGTTTTTATAGGCAAGACTTTTCATTTCTTTTTTGAGACAAGAGTGGAATGGGAAAACACAATATCTAAAATTGAAACTTGATGCTGCAGCTATTCATGCCTTGTGCAATATAACAATAGAACGACACAGGAATAGAGATCTTACTCACACTGTCTTACAATATAAGCTACTGGGTTTGGTTTTGAAGTCGAACTTTACATGTGAAAAATATGTCATGACAGTAATCAGCCCCCCCAAAATGTAATCTCCATCCTGCTGATAATGGGCTGAGTGTGGGAATGTGAGGGCACATTTAGGCTGGATGAGGTTTGCCACCAGGTGAGGGAATAACAGCAGGATCAGCACAACACAGAGGGAACCACTCATTTTTCAGCAGAAAGTCGCTCCTGGATTTCAATATTTCTCATTGAGTTGTTGCCTATCATTATGCTCTTCAGAGGCAATAGTTCTAAGGGAAAGCCCAAGGCTCCATCACAGGAACGCACATCTCGGCCCATCTACGAAGTTGTCTGTGTACTGAGTTTGCCTTTCGTATTTATATTCTTCTGTACTAAATGTGGATGAGCTTCCATGTAATTTTTCTCATTATAATTAGGGAGCAATTATAGATTGCACATTACACTATGTTTCAATGAAGGGTCCTATTATTAGTTTTTGTTTTGTTTTTTTGTCATTGTAATTTTTAACAGGTTTAAATGTTCCAACACACTTTTAGTATAGTAAAAAAAAAAGTAAAGTATTCATTATACAGACTCCATAATAGAAAATAAGTTAAGCTGGACATGGGTTACACTGGACACCATAATATTAGCCACGGCCCTCACATTGGATGCAGTGACTGTTAGGATGCAATTCCACCATTGTTCCCAGGTATAGGTAAGCGCATTGAAACAGCGGCTATACAGCAGTAGAGTGAACAGCAGCCATTTAAGGGCAGTAACACAAGTGTAGTGTAAAACTTGTGCTACACCCCAATAAGAATCTAGACACAGAATATGCAGAGACTTGCTATACTATCACCACAGCTACCTGCAATTAGTATTCTACTCAGCTAGAAGGCTATGGCCTTTCTGTCCTCAAGGCTGTGTCCAGGCTCATCCCCACTGGAATTTATGCCACGTAGGCTTTCCTTGGCCTCTCCAGCTAAGGTAACTGATAAGGGGGCAGGCAGACTCCATACAGAGCGGGGCCTCCTGATTAGAGGAGAAGGGGGTAAAGTGCAGCCTGCAGCCACAGAAGGCCCTGAATGCAGGGAAAGCTTGTCCATTCTTGTGACAAGGGAGCAAAATAGTGCAGGATGCCTGGGCTCCATGATTACCTTGTAGGAACAAGTCCAGCAGTTGTGGTGACAGAATGGACAACTGACAAGAGAAATCACTCACCTCCTTTTTCAGTTCAACTCCACACCACCCATAGTAGTGCACCACCGCCTTTAGTCTCTCTGGGGTTATTATCTTCCAATAGTTGCTGGCCCAAGATTAACAAATGTTAGAGTACACAGTAGGGGGACAGCCCCTCGTAGGACCTCTAGGTCTTCCCTGGGTCTTCTATCCAAACCCTGCTATCCAAACCCTTGTCCACTATATGGAGGTTGATGAATAAGCGGATATGTGCATCCCACACACTTCTGGATTCACAACCGCAGTCCGGGGGATGTGGGTGATAGCAGGGATCTTTGTGTAATATGAGCTGTATGTGCTAAATAACCTTAGAGTTGTGCTTAATAACTGGCAGAGTATGGGCACTGTGAACCCCTAGTACCTAAAGAAAGAACCTCAGAGCCTGAGCCATAGCCAGATACTTTCCACCCAGCAAAGCTGCGTTTGTTAGATTCGCTCATCACTGCTCCATATTATGAATTAGCTTAACCATTTTAAAACCATGTTGCTGGACTTGCCTTTCCTCTTGATGCCCAGTACCAGCTTCATTTACATTTTGTGCCTAATATATGACTTTGTTGAGGTGCCTCAAGCTGTTTTCCATTTATGTTCACTATGGGGGGAGCCTGGGATGTGCCATTAAAAAATTATACAAACTAGCCAGACAGTTAAATGCCAAATGAAGACAAATATTTAATTTTATAGGTCTGTGATCTTTTCATCTAGTATTTGCATTTGTAGTGCACTGAATAGTACATGACAGTATAGTAATCTTTGTAGGTAAAACATACTATGCTGACCCTAACCCTAATACACCTAATACAATTTGAGAGGTCAAGTGTTCAAATAATAGAGAGAAGTGTGATTTCTAACTATTTTTTGGGATGTATGCTAGTTTTATTCCATATATATATAAATGCGAACTGTTATGAAGAATGCCCAGGACCTGGGTTTTATCAGAAAAGGGATCTTTCTACTAAAAAATGATTTAAACATCAAATAAACCCAATAGGATTGTTTTGTTTCAAATGAGAATTCAATATATCTTAGTTGGGATCAAGTACAGGTACTGTTTTATTATTACAGAGAAAAGGGAATCATTTAACCATTAAATAAACCCAATAGGGCTGTTCTGCCCCCAATAAGGGGTAATTATATCTTAGTTGGGATCAAGTACAGGTACTGTTTTATTATTACAGAGAAAAGGGAATCATTTAACCATTAAATAAACCCAATAGGGCTGTTCTGCCCCAATAAGGGGTAATTATATCTTAGTTGGGATCAAGTACAGGTACTGTTTTATTATTACAGAGAAAATGGAATCATTTAACCATGAAATAAACCCAATAGGGCTGTTCTGCCCCCAATAAGGGGTAATTATATCTTAGTTGGGATCAAGTACAGGTACTGTTTTATTATTACAGAGAAAATGGAATCATTTAACCATGAAATAAACCCAATAGGGCTGTTCTGCCCCCAATAAGGGGTAATTATATCTTAGTTGGGATCAAGTACAGGTACTGTTTTATTATTACAGAGAAAAGGGAATCATTTAACCATTAAATAAACCCAATAGGGCTGTTCTGCCCCCAATAAGGGGTAATTATATCTTAGTTGGGATCAAGTACAGGTACTGTTTTATTATTACAGAGAAAAGGGAATCATTTAACCATGAAATAAACCCAATAGGGCTGTTCTGCCCCAATAAGGGGTAATTATATCTTAGTTGGGATTAAGTACAAGTTACTGTTTTATTATTACAAAGAAAAGGGAAATCATTAAAAAAAACTGAATTATTTAATTAAAATGCAGTCTATGGAGATAACCTTTCCGTAATTCGAAGCTTTCTGGATAACAGGTTTCCAGATAATGGATGCCATACCTGCATACCTTTGCACTTTAATGGCTGCATACACAAGGTATGAAATGTTGAGGGAACATACATATTCCCCGGGTTGAGCAGAATTACAAACAGTTAACCCTGTGAAAGAACTTTTAGTATTCCTGGACACATGTACATGGTCAAGATCCTTTCAATGTTTTCTGTCATCTGCCTTCCTGGTATGAGGTCTGGTTTTTTCTAGGTAAATAAGCATATCCAGCCTGTTGGCTAATATTTTATAGACTTATAGTAATAAGCCTTTCATATATACCTATAGTTGCTCACTGTCTGAAGTCACTTTTCTGTAATATCCTATTAGTATAACAGAGGTTTGCACTTTAGAGTAAAAACTCATATTAATTTATTTTGAATTTATGTATAAAAATATAGGGTTTGTTTAGTGGGGGGGTCACACTATTGCACTATCCAGCTGTGTAAGAGGAACAGGAGAAGTAATTAAGGAAAAGTATGTGGCACCCAGATTTATTACCTACAGGTAACATAGTAGATACGGCTGGAAAAAAAATATATACATCCATCAAGTTAAATCCCAACTGATATAATGTAACCAAAAGGCTTGTGGTTTTTTTTTATTCATTCATTCCAGTTTTAACATTAGGAAGTAGTGATTAGCGAATCTGTCCCGTTTCGCTTCACTGAAAAATTTGTGAAACTACCGGAATGGCGAGACCATTTTATTTCACGCGACCGCGCCTATTTTGATACAACCCCGCCCAGAATAAGAGGAAGGGAAGAAAAAAAGCAGGCCCTGACGTAAACTCCATTACATAATGGGTTACAGGTATGGGATCCAGTACCTGGAAGCCCATTATTTAGCAAGCACCAATTTATGAAAAGACTGTCTCCTATAGACTTCATTATAACCGCATAATTCATTTTTTTCCTCTGTAATAATAAAACAGTACCTGTACTTGATCCCAACTAAGATATAATTACCCCTTATTGGGGGCAGAACAGCCCTATTGGGTTTATTTCATGGTTAAATGATTCCCTTTTCTCTGTAATAATAAAACAGTACCTGTACTTGATCCCAACTAAGCTATAATTACCCCTTATTGGGGGCAGAACAGCCCTATTGGGTTTATTTAATAATTAAATGATTCCCTTTTCTCTGTAATAATAAAACAGTACCTGTACTTGATCCCAACTAAGATATAATTACCCCTTATTGGGGGCAGAACAGCCCTATTGGGTTTATTTCATGGTTAAATGATTCCCTTTTCTCTGTAATAATAAAACAGTACCTGTACTTGATCCCAACTAAGATATAATTACCCCTTATTGGGGGCAGAACAGCCCTATTGGGTTTATTTAATGGTTAAATGATTCCCTTTTCTCTGTAATAATAAAACAGTACCTGTACTTGATCCCAACTAAGATATAATTACCCCTTATTGGGGCAGAACAACACTGTTGGGTTTGTTTATTTTGTTTTTAGCAGACAGGGTATAGAGATCCATAGAGATCCAGATTTCCCAGATAAGACCTCTTATCTGGGAAATCCCAGGTCCCAAGCATTCTAGATAACAAGTTCCATACCAGACCATAGGCATGTTAGGCACTGTCCTTGGTTGAAGATGTGGCAAGTATGAGACCCAAGATTATTTAAAGTTTATCCAGGCAACCTTTGCTCAGATAGATCATCTAATAGACGGGAGGGCCTATTTTATTAAATATTTCCAGAATTTCAAAGTAGATAGGCTTCCAGGATAGGGTTATTATTTTTAAATATTGAAGTATAAATGCCTCAGGAGGATACACTGGTATCTGCCAGAATTTTGCTCTCAACCAATCCTAGGAAGCATGCTTCTGAGAAACTCACATTTGACATATTTAAGGTCTACACTAAAAAGTGTATGTGTAAGATGTGTTCCGTGTATCGTATTATATTACCCTTTGATCAATACAACACGAAAAACCCTATATAGGTGAATAGAGAGCTGTGTCTTTTCATCTTTTGGCTTTATTGTTATAATGCTACATGTATTTTGGGGATGTAAGCACATAAATAGATGCCCCCCTACCCTAACCAACCATGCCAGACCCAAACAATGCCAAGTGCTTAGTGGCACATCAGTACCGATCCCCTTTCCTGCCCCCGCGCTGTTGCTTTGCAGACTGTACCACTGCTTATTCACACGGGAGCCAGAGTCTCCCAAGCAAGGCGCCTGAGCATTTTCCACAATCTAAACAACCATTTCTATAGTAACGCTTTCCCGGCCTTTTGGCCACCCACATAGATTTATGCTAATTAGCATATCACACCACCATTGTTACCATGACAACCTTATCAGTGGTCAGAGGTTTTGCATGGTGTCAAGTTTCACAGCTGTTAGACCACCCACATAGATTTAGCATCACACCACCTCTGTTACCATGACAACCAATCAGAGGTCTCTTAACCCCTGCTAAGGTTGTCATGGTAACACTCTGTTACCATGACAACCTTATCAGTTAATCAGATAAGAACAGAGTTTATGGCTTCACAGCTGTCATTTGACATCTAGATGTCGACGGATGCAGTCACCTCTTAGTACTCAGTGCTAAGTACACAGTGACCATCCAGGTGATCCAGGTGATATGGCTCCAAATCTTTTTGTAAAACCAGTGAAAACAGTAATAACTATTTTTGAGAATGCCATTGCAAGAATCATTGGCATTTCAGCAGGTACTAATCCTGTTGCAGCTCCAGTTGGAGCCAATGCTGGCATTGTGACTGGTCAATCATCCAGTGCAAATGTGCCCAGCAATTCCAGTGCAGGTCCAAGGACCAGCTCTTCCAGAAGGAAAAGAGCATATTCTCCTCAGGACCAGACTTGCAGTAAGAAACGTCACAATTCAGAGGCAACTGCAAGTACCAGCTTCTTTTGGATGAAAAGGGTTCATTCCAGATCAGAGGTAACTCCTAGTACCAGCTCCTCAGGGACACAAAAAGCTTGTTCCAGTTCAGAGGCAACTCCTAGTACCAGCTCCTCTGGGAGAAAAAGGGTTTATTCCAGTTCAGAGGCAACTCCTAGTACCAGCTCCTCTGGAATAAAAAGGGTTTATTCCACTTCAGAGGCAACTCCTAGTACCAGCTCCTCTGGAATAAAAAGGGTTGATTCCAGTTCAGAGGCAACTCCTAGTACCAGCTCCTCTGGGAGAAAAAGGGTTCATTCCAGATCAGAGGCAACTCCTAGTACCAGCTCCTCTGGAATAAAAAGAGCTTGTTCCAGTGAGGAACAGCCCGGAAATGAAAAAAGGCAAGAGGCTGATAAACACAATGCAGCTAATAAAAATGACACAAACACAAACAGACCAACTTGTAAAAAATCTACTAAAGGTAGAAAGCCCACCCGATATAATCGGCACCAGGTTAGTGATTTCAAATTATTCCAGGATGCAGTTGCCAAAGTTCGTGGAATATCAAGTGAAACAAACACTAGCGTTGTCACTAGCCCGACAACTGTTCCACCAGTAATGACTGTCACCAAAGATACTAGCACAATACCAAGTACTAGCTCTATGGTGAGAATTAATGATGGATTTAAACCACAGAACATTAACACTGGGAATATTGCTGGAATTCCATTGCCAGCAACAGATACCAGAATAATACCAAATATTAGTTTTTCCATGGTCCGGAAAGACAATTCTACTCAACAGCAATGTAACATTATGAAATCTAATCAGTGCAATGCCCCTCAGAATCCTTCTAATACAACCAGAGGAATATATGAATATATAGCATTAAGTGACAGGGAACGTGCCATTCAAGCACATCAGCAGCAGATTGCTCTACAACAACAAATGGAACATCTCAGACAGTGCCCATATGAAGATTCCCCTCTATTTAGGATCCCAATTCCTGAAACAAGGAAGAGAAAGTTGCACCCCAACCCTGGTGATGTAGCTTTATGGAACCCCAAGCGTTTCAGGCTGAGACTGGGCAAAGGACCTAGGGTACGTCCCAAAGCCCTAGAGACAAAGACACAACATGTACAAGACAAAGAAGATGATATATTTCCACCCGCATCAGTAATAATGGCAAGATTAAGGGCAAGGGCACAAGGAATGAAGAGAAATGATCTCAGCAGGTCTGAACAGTCTGACAAAAAAGATGATTCCCCATCAAATTAATTATACTTGCAGAGACCATTAAAGAAATGCACGATAAAAGCAAGGGATAAGAAATATAATTTTCACCACTGTATTTAATTTATGAGCACAATTCTAGACCAAAAGAAAAGATGGATGAACACTACTCACATCTGTTCTCCATATAATGTTACTATTCCACTCAGACCCATAATGGAATGCTTGAGATGAGCAGTAGCAAACAATCTAAAGGCAAATTATTCAAAATGGGAGGTTGGATGGGAGATTGGGATGGATTTCCAGTACTGCTCAAAAATAGAATGGGAGGTTGGATGGGAGATTGGGATGGATTTCCAGTACTGCTCAAAAAGATGAATGCATGAGGAGTAAATATATACTGCATTGAACTCAAGCTGAAGAAATGAGTACAAATTCAAATACCATTGTTTCTGGGAGGAAATGACAGTCTGGACAGTGCACACAGTCTAACACCATGAATAGCCCAACAAACCCCTCTGGGTGGTGCCCTGTTGAGTTTTATTTTTGCCTACCAGAAGGCAGTAACTTTGAATGTTTCCCTACTAATTCAGTAACCTAAAGTATTTCATTAAGTGCATCAAATGCCAGTGTTACTGCTGAGCACAAAGCTAAAGTTAAGGAAATATAACCCAGCTACAGATTCCAGAATTGTGCAATGAACTATTTTATCTATTGGACAGAAAGACAATTTCCACAGTGACAATACAGCTGCTGACTTCGATATTCATCTCACCATTGTCTATATCTTTCCTATCCAGGTGACCTCTGAAGCCTGTAGGTTCCCTGTCAGAACTGCAGCAGAAAGTTCCGGGGCCCCAAAAGGGCGTCGGTGAAGACCAGCGCTGACAGGGGTTCTCTTGCTTCATGGGAGAGGTCTACCTACAGCTGTCTCCTTAACATTCCACATAGACAGTCCTTACGCTTTTAACATAGGAGAGTAGAAGAAAGTGTTTCTTTTGCACAATATCTAGATTACAGATAGAAGGAAACAAGCCTTTAAAATCTATCACCCTTAGACAGTGATCCCCAACCCCCCCCCTTTGATGTTGCGCCCAGTGGCCTCAAAGTAGATGCACACTTTTTATTTCTGCCTTGGAGGGAGGTTTTAGAAGCACAAAGTTCTACTCCTAGCAGTCTATATGGGGCTACCAAATAGCCAATCACAGTCCTTATTTGGCATCCCCAAAGAACTTTTTTTATGCTTTTGTGGCTTACCAACATTTTACATCTGAGTGTGGCTCACAATAATAAAAATCTTGGGATCACTACCCTAGACTTACCTTAGACTACAAAGGATATAGATTTTCTGCTAAAGTCAGCAAGCTTAAAGGAGATCGCAATTGCGATATTTTCATACAACCGAGAAAAGAATTATCATCTTAGTGAATGTGCCCCAAAGTGTTGGTATATTTTCCCTTAAGTGGGGTTTTTTTTTGGGGGGGTACTCCAGTTTTAAAAACAGATTGGCAATTGAATTGGCTCTTGGTAACACTGACCATAGAGAGTGTAAATGTGACAGGGATATTAGAGTGTAAGCTCCACTAGGGCAGGGAATGGTGTATCATCGCTATAAAGCGCTGCTTAACATGTCAGCACTATATAAGTAAGAATAACTAAACAATCTCTGTGACTTGGTTTCCTTGGAACAGTAGCTTTGTGTATATTCCTTACTTGCTTTACTTTGCCTTTTTACCAACAATCTGTATTGCTTACACTTGGAAAAACTATCACCAGAGCCATATATTTTTCCGCCATATGGGGTTTACCTTGACGTGGTATGGTGGCTTGGCAATTTTATGATCATAAACTCTCTCTTTTTTTAGCCTCTCTTTTGTATATTTTTATTTACTTTTGATTTAAGTAAATTAGAGTAAGTTAATGAGGTTTCCCTTAATTTTGTATGGAGGCTTGGTGATTTTATGATCATAAACTTGTAACTAAAAACCCCTGTGTAAAACAATTCAAATAATATTGTTCATTTATATATATATATATATAGTAGGGCTAAGGGTTTATATAAATGTTTCTTTCATGTCCCTCTATAAAGATATTTTTTACATTGTAAGTTCTTTTGTGGAATTAGCCTCTTTACCTCTTGTATTGATTATTGGTTGCTTTTTATTATGTAATCTGTTCAATATATGCACCCATTTGTTGTACGGCACTGCAGAAGGTGTTGGTACTTTGTAAATACATATTATTACATATAATAATAATAATAATAATAATAATAATAATAATAATAATAATAATAATAATAAGGAAGACACTATATTTCTTTCAGGGGCAGGAAGCTGTTATTCTGCCCATTATAAAAATACAAGTCATGACTTTTTTGGAAGCCTGCATTGTCCCCGGAAGCACACATGGTGCCACCTTCTCATCATATCCCCCTCACCTTTCTGATACCGTTGGATGGGGCATCTTTACCATTTAGAAGCAATGTAAACCATTTGGACCATTCTGCTTCAGAAAATGATTTTCCTAATGTTCTGAATAGCTTGGTATTCACCTGAATTTCATTTCTCCTGCCACATATACTGTTAATAAAATGTTGCGTTTAGGTTTTCCCAGGGAAAACTTCCACAGTCTGTTAGTACTCTCTGTAGTAATATTTGATTTCTCGTAGCATTAAACCCATGTTTGAGCTGACTGTGCCTGAGGTTACTTTAAAAAAAATCACTGAATTTCTGGGCACAAGATCACAGATTGGTGTGGGTAGTGAAGAATCTTAAGGGCAGATTAGAGCGCACCTCTGGATGTGATCTACTTGGACTTTGCTGAATGTGTCTCAGTGAAACCAATTATACCATCATTTCAGTACATTCAATACACTCCACATAAAGAAAAGTAAGATCTAAGGTTGCTCTTAGAGGGATCTTCTTAACTGGTAAACTGTGTTTCCATGTCACCTTATTAATCCCGCTGCCCATTCTACACTACTTTCCCCATAATACTCACTCCCTCTTGCCTAGGTCACTAATAAGCTCAACACTGGACACCCTGAGTGACTATCACCTCTGCATAAGGCAACGTGTCTCAGTGATGAGTAGAGTATCTGGAGAAGTCTGCAATGCAACCCATGTATGTTAGCTATATAGATTTGCAGATTTATGTCATTTTCACATATGGACAATTTATGGACTGATTATCACTCAAAAGGAATAATACCGTGGACCTAACTGTATCTCTTGGAACGTTTTTTACATGTGACATCCCCTTTTCACCATGCCTTCCAATCTTTATAACTTTTTCACTGTTTGTACAAATTAGGTTTGTCTTGTTCTATGTGTATTTACAATGATATTAAGTTTGAAATGTGAAATAAAACAAAAAAACTCAAAAAAAAAAATCAAAAACTGTAATGTTGTAACACAAAATACAAATACAGGTATCGGACCCCTTATCCGGAAACCCGTTATCCAGAAAGCTCCGAATTACGGAAAGCCCGTCTCCCATAGACTATTTAGAAATAAAACAGTACCTTGTCATTGATCCCAACTAAGATATAATTAATCCTTATTGGGTGCAAAACAATCCTATTGGGTTTAATTAATGTTTTATTGATTTTTTACTAGACTTAAGTTATGGAGATCAAAATTGCGGAAAGACCCCTTATCCGGAATACCCTTGGTCCCGAGCATTCTGGATAATGGGTCCTATACCTGTATGAGTGCCCTGTGTGTAAGGACCCAAAAAATGAAGACAGTGAATTTTCTCTCTTCATTCTTTGGAACCCAACCCAGGCACCTCACACTATCCCTAATTCCTAATTTGCTTGATTTCTCCTCAGCCCACAAGTTGCTAATTATCAAGCTCAGAGTCAAAGGCCACCCTCTATTTCCAAACCAAAAACAGCATAGCCACTCCTAAAAAACACTATTGAATCAATGTTTCTATGTTGTCCTGAGACACTTTCAGTGTTTTCCTTTCCTCTCTGTCCACCTATCAAAGAGGTGTAATGGCAAATACCTCAGAAAAAAAGGCACACACTGTAATGATAGACCATAAAATACAATAATAAATCCCTGCACACTACATAATTTAACACTTTTCTCCGAAAACCTTTTGGCAGCATATCCATAGATTGTTTTCCAGAAGATGAATACATGATATTTTATTTTTATTTTAATATTGGGGGCACATTATCCATATTTTAGAAAATACTTAGCTAAAAGATAACACTTGAGTTTCTTTAAAAAAAAACATTGTTCTTATATGGACAGAAACCTATTTGCTGTTACCGTAGCTATGTTGGCTTGTACTTGTCATGAATGATCTGGCCTGGTCTGTTATACAGAAAACAAAGGGAAGATATGCTGCCTAGCCACATAAATGCTGTTATAGGAAATGGAAGCCATTCTTTTTGCACCACTCATAATTTTGCTTCCTACTAACATATTTGTTGCTGTGATTTAAAAATGGTGCTATTGGACAAATACAAAAATAAGAATATATCAGGGACAAACCATGAAGAAGAGCACCATTAATGCTCGAAACGTTGGATCTTTTTCAATAAATGCTTTATCTTTTTGCTATGTCCCTGTGTGTGTGGCTCTCTGCTTCTTTATTATTGTTTTTGCCAACACCCAGGGCTTTTGATCTTTTGGATGGTGTGCTTCTGTTTGTTCTATGTATATATATACAGTATAAAAAATGCAAATCCCTCTCCATTTTTTCTTATTGAATCTTGTGAGAATTTTCCTGACTTGTTCTTGTAATTTCTCAAGAATGAAATATTTAGCATTGCATAAGGTTCCTATAAAATGTAAAGGTCAACAACTCTGGACAACTCTCAAGTAGAAAGAAACCCAATCAACCAAATGCTAATGTGACAATTGGTTTGAATGGCTCTTTGGAGCTCTGAGTCAAGAGATGCAAAAACATCTGATAAACAGAAAAAATAACGTTGAAAAATCATCGTCAGCATCAGGGTTTCAGGATCATATATGTTTCAGTGCTGCTGCTAAGCACTAATACCCTACCCAACACAATTGTGTTGTGTTCAGGAAACACTTTCTGAGGAACTAACACCTTTATCAATTATGATAATTAACGTGTCCATTTGTTAAAAAAAGTTTTCTGACTATCAAGGATCTGTTCATGACAGTGTGGAAATCATTTCATAAATTGGCCCCCATTTGTAAATGAGGCCCCACGTTTCCTAAAAACATTTTTGTTAGAGCTTTTTTCACATCTTTGTTTCTTAGTGCATAGATAAAGGGATTTAAGGCTGGTGTTACCACGGTGAAGAGCACTGCAGTAATTCTGTCCTGCTCTAAAGAGTCTTTTGAAGGTGGTCTTAGATAAGTGCAAAAGGCAGTTCCAAAGTATAACAAAACAACGGTCATATGGGAAGTGCAGGTGGATATGGCTTTGTGTCTACTGTGAGTGGACTGAATGTTCTGGAGATGCCTACTGATGAATACATAAGATATTATAATCAGTATAAATGTGAACACGGCTACACATCCAGTAACTATAGACACTAAACTTTCATTGAGGTGGGTGTCAGTGCAGGCAAGTTTGAGAAGGGGTTTAATATCACAATAAAAATGAGTGAGTTTGTTCATCATGCAGAAAGGCAACCTGGAGGTCAGAATGGTGTGAGACAATGAATAGACAAAGCCAGTTGTCCAACATACAGCAGATAACTGAATGCATGTAGCTTTAGCCATGAGAACATGGTATCGGAGTGGATTACATATAGCAACATACCTATCATAGGACATGGTAGCGAGAAGCATAGCCTCTGTGCTTCCTAAAAAATGAAAGATGTGGAGCTGAGTTATACACCCCTGAAAAGATATCCTCTTTTCCTCCACCACCAACCCAGCCAGCATTTTAGGTACCGTAGTGGATGAGTAGAAGAAATCTAAAAAGGAAAGATTGCCTAAAAAGAAATACATAGGGTTGTGCAACTGATAATCCAAAATGACTACAAATACAATGCTGAGATTGCCCACAAAACTGAAAAGGTAAAACATTAGGAACACTGTGAAAAGAAAGAGCTGTAGCTGTGGTTGGTTGGTGATTCCCATAAGGATAAATTCCGTTACCACTGTCTGGTTCATTTTAGTCAGCAAATAATAACAAATATTAATTGAGATACAAGTCTTTCTTAATGGCAGAAAGAGCGATGATAATATTAATCATCTAATTGTTTTATTTATATCTTACACGGAACCAGCTGAATTTTATGGACCCTGTGTGTCCTCAAAAATAAAAAAAATCCAATGATTTATTAGAGCAGTTTTCAAAAAGTGAGAATTCCAAAAGTTTTCCACAAAACCCAACAAATAAATGATAATAATGTTTGACCAGGGAAATATCAGATTGACCTTTTCGGGCCCAGGATGTCGCCCAGTATTTGTTTGCCTTGCTCTGATTCCTCTCGAATAGACTATAGAAGGTGTTGGAAAGGCTGAATGTGAAGAAGATTATTTTATTTGTAGCTAACGATGATACAAATGATTAGTTCCTTCTAGTGCTTATTATAAGTATTTACGTGTTCCATTACGCAACCTAGCTAACAAATTTTACACTCCACTGAGGTTTATTCTAACAAATTTTATATTCAACTAACATTATAACTTCTAAATGAACATAAAAAAGATAATTCCAGTGTTTTCTTATTAAGCCAAATGTAAAAGCTTCAAAGGATCAAGTCCATGGTACAGGTTATGAGGTTATGGTACGGGTTAGAAGGAATCCAATACTTTATAGGATCTATTTCAGGAACAGAAATGAATTATCTCCAATCTTTTAAGATGTTAATCATTTTTTTAATTATACTCAGAATGGTTAGATATATAGATTCACTCCCAGATATAACTCACAGGTTCAATAACTAATCTAGGAAAGCTTTTTAACATAAAACTGGGGCAGATTTATCCAAGTGTGAATTTAGTGCTCACCACAGTAACATTCCCCCGCTCTCTAATAATCATTCCTATGGGGCATTAAAGGGGTGTTTTTTAAATATATATAAGTTAGGGTGCGGCATTTGATAAATACGCCTATAAAAATTCCATAAGAATAAACAGAGTGGGGGAGGTTTACTGTAGTGAGATCTAAATTCATTTTTGGATAAATCTCATGCATGTTAGTCTTTGAATGGAAGGATAGAGTTGGATAAATGTAACAAAAACAGAAGTGGACAATGCAGAATGCTCTCCAGACTAGTGAAGACTGGGCTAGAAATGATCTCTTGGAAGTAAAACAAAAGAACAGGTAGGCTGCAGTTGGATACCTTGCTCTTTATTATCAAAACTCTGAAAGAAATCTGCAGTACAGGTATAGGACCCATTATCCAGAATGCTCAGGACCAAGGGTATTACGAATAAGGGGTCTTTCCGTAATTTGGATCTCAATACCTTAAGTCTACTAAAAAATCAATAAAACGTTAATTAAACCCAATAGGATGGTTTTGCATCCAATAAAGATTAATTATATCTTAGTTGGAATCAATTACAAGGTTCTGTTTTATTTCTACATAGAAAAAGGAAATCAGTTTTAAAATTCTGAATTATTTGATTAAAATGGAGTCTATGGGAGACGGGCTTTCCGTAATTCGGAGCTTTCTGGATAACGGGTTTCCGGATAAGGGGTCCGATACCTGTATTATGCTTTGGCTACAGTTATCTGCTGTAGGAAAACAACACAAACAAAATAAATGGTAAATTGGCACAATGAGGAATACATAAATAGATAGCAAAATCAAATTTTGAATTAGAAGTTTTTGCACAAACCTGATATGTTTAGCAGTTGACTTCATACAATGTAAACATACAATTCACACCCTTAATTAATGTAAAATAAGAAAAGTATTTTTTTTCCAGGTATAATTAAACTGATAATATTTCCAAAATATCCTTGGGCTCCCAAAGACCGCATTATCATTAGGAACACTGAATAGAGATTTTAGTTGTGGGAGGTCATGACCAATATACTTGCATTTACAAATTATTCAGAACCCTTTGTGCTTCTGGATAGTATGGAGTATTATGTACTTAATCTGTAAAGGAATCTCTGCCACTTCAGCTGAATTGTCTTAAAAGTATAGTCAAAACAGTTTCAGAGGCCTATATCTGTAATTGTGGGGCAAGTAGCCCATCACCTCCCTGTGTTTCTTCATAACTACGGGGCAGGGACCTCCATCCTCTTGTGTCTTTAACTCTTGACTTATTGCAACTGTATTTATTTGTATTTATTGTTATACTTTGTATTTATCTATTATTATCTTAATAACCCCCTGTTTGTATTAATGTATTATAATGTACAGCGCTGCGTACATAAGTAGCACTTTATAAATAAAGATATACATACATATATACCTCTTCGGCTAGTTGTTGCCATCCAGTTCAGACAAGGACTCAGTAATACCAAACCATAAGTGTATTTGTGTAATATCTATGTCTTCCATCTCATCTGTTACATTGAAGGGACTACAAAATGAATAACTCAAAATAAATCCTATTTAATATATGTATATTTTGCATTTATTTCACATACAAAATCTATTGGTTGTGCATCATTTGCAGCACATTTTGCTATAGGGAAAAAAGATCTTTGTTTCTTTGTTTTGGAACTTTTTAGCTTCAACAGACAAGGAAGGAAGGAACAGGTTGAGACATTGCAAGCTGGTGGAATAAAGGCTGAATGCATGTACTGAATTGGCTTACCTTTAACGTTTACATTCAAAACATATTTGTTAAAAAATAAAATATAGTGCGCCCCAGTGTACATAATGATTTTTAGTTCTTTCTTTTATAGAAAAGAAAACCTTGGAGATTTGATGCCTAACTCTTCCCTTGGAGAACCCAAAAAGCCAATTATTTTTGTATTCAGACACTAGGGGCAGGAAATGTCCTGGGGAAATACTGTATCAGCATACCATTAATATATTCTATATGACATACTGATAAAAGTTTTAGGTTCCATTTAAGCTCACCTGGCTAGCTTACCCAAAAAGCTAAATTGATGAGTAGAGTTCTACCCAATGGGACAGCAACATTCACTAGAATTATATTACTTATATTACTTTGCTTACTTGACAATTGGGTTAGTAAATTCATTCAAGAGAAACTTAATACAAGGGGTAGATTGAACTCAATTGTTTGAAAAATTACATCTAGAATTGTCATTAGAAAACATGTACCGGTCTTCTCCAAGGGGGGCATTTACTAAACAGTGAATTGAGTTTTCACGAATTTCGACAATTTGCTAAAGGTTGAGCAAGCTGTATATGTGGGGACTACAGATTAGAGGCGCTGGAACCTGCAGAGGGAAGCCATGATGAAGTTGTTGCACACAAGGACCCAGGCCACCATGTTTTGTTGGCAACTATGTGATGTAGACTAGGCATTAATATATTATTTTAGTTTAAATAACCATTTATTTGTAACAGTCCCTTGATTTATTATTCAATATATTCCTTTTAATATAAACTTATTGGTGTGGAATAATTGTCTGCTTCTCAAAAGAACCATTACCCCAGTAAGAGGGGTGAAGAATATTATTACAGGTATCGGACCCCTTATCCGGAAACCCGTTATCCAGAAAGCTCCGAATTACGGAATGCCCGTCTCCCATAGACTCCATTTTAATCAAATAATTCAGAATTTTAAAACTAATTTCCTTTTTCTATGTAGAAATAAAACAGAACCTTGTAATTGATTCCAACTAAGATATAAATAATCCTTATTGGATGCAAAACAATCCTATTGGGTTTAATTAATGTTTTATTGATTTCTTAGTAGACTTAAGGTATTGAGATCCAAATTACGGAAAGACCCCTTATCCGGAATACCCTTGGTCCCGAGCATTCTGGATAATGGGTCCTATACCTGTATTAATATTATTTAAAATCTTACAATACACGCGCACTGTCACACAATTTTTAGAAGTGCACACACGTATGCACAACCATTCCCAATTTTTTTTAACATATTAATTTTAGACTTTTGTTGTCTGTTTTTCACCTAAAAGCTGTTTATTTGACATTGTGACTATTAAATCAAGTATTTTGACCACTAATTATGCAGCGTGATCAGTAATTGCGTTTATTTAATTGATTTACACAATTTTTTTCTTTGATTTCTGTCACTTTATTGCATTTTTAGTTCTTCATATTTGCACTTTGATAGTTTGGAAAAGAAAGACCCGTTTACCCATGTTGGATTTGTCAAAATGTGCACTTTCCAAAAATATATGGTTTTCTGGCATCTTTGTACAGTTAGTGGGTCTTTTGATGTTGAGGCAGAGGGCTTAGTTTGCAGAATCTGAGTTTAATCGGAGGAAACTTATAAGCACTATTTGCATTTTAGGTCCCTACAGGCCACATAATTTGGTATATCTAAGCATATTGGGTTAATATGCACTGTTCAGATGATATATTTTTGTATGTAAAAAATTATGCAGCAAACTTGAATCTTAGCAATGAATTTCTAGGTTAGGCTTAGGCATACCACCCAGTACAAAAGCTGAGAGGCCACAAGCTGATTCAGCACCAAACCCACTCCCTTAGAGAAAGCACTTTATCAAGACCTTTCCACCTTCCTAGGTGGGTGAGGACGTGCTCTAAAATTCTGTTAGACAGATCACTTTTCAGAAGACAGAGACTAATATTTGAATATATTAGTCTGAGATAAATTGCCACTAAAAGTGGGAGGCAGTTTACCTGTAGATGACTGTCCAGAAAGCCTGAGCTTTTGCACCAGTTTTTCTGAGCAGATAAGGCAGCATCTCAGATCAGGTAGGTCCTGGTCCAGGAGGACTACAAAATCTGCTTATGCTGAAAGAACCACCCTAAATTAGATTGTGGAAGCACCAGCCCTGTGAGCCCTTTCCTTAGAAAATACAGAAAAGGTTTAATGGCCAGTGCATACAGTTGTCCCACAAATGAGTTTCCTTAACAAATTCCTTGTCCAAAAGCCAGAGGTGCAGTCAGAGACCAATTGATTTTAACTAACCACATTGCAGAGGTGTACAGTGTTTTCAAGTAGACCACAAACTAGGTCAAAACTATAGAATTTCAGAATGCCCATGAGTTATTGGTGATCCCCTTCTCTAGATCCAGTGCAGGACAGACCAGTCCTTCAACCAAAATGCAACAAGTACATTAGAGGGGATTATAGGCAGATGGGGGATGTTCTTTTTTCCCATAAAAACAATCAACGCACCAGAGGCCCCCCCTTTAGATTAGAGGAACGGAGGTTCCATTTGAAGCAGCGTAGGGGGTTCCTCACGGTGAGGGCAGTGAGGTTGGGGAATGCCCTTCCTAGTGATGTGGTAATGGCAGATTCTGTTAATGCCTTTAAGAGGGGCCTGGATGAGTTCTTGAAAAATCAGAATATCCAAGGCTATTGTGATACTAATATCTACAGTTAGTATTAGTGGTTGTATATATAGTTTATGTATGTGAGTGTTGTGTGTGCTGGGTTTACTTGGATGGGTTGAACTTGATGGAATCTGGTCTTTTTTCAACCCTATGTAACTATGTAACTATGCAGCAAATCTTGGACCAAAATAGCCTGGGGCTGTGTTGAACTGGTCAGGATGAATCACCTTTCCCATTACAGACTTGAGCCTGAGTCAGATAGCTTTGGCTATGATCTTATAGTCTGTTCTGAGCTGCCAGTTCTTAATAGAGTGGAGATCCCCCTATTTGGATAGCAGGGACAACACTGCCTGACAGCACGAAAGGGGCATCTCTATGGAAATCAGGTCCCAGAGTCTCAGAACAGAAAGAACTCTGCAGTCAGTCTGTCTAGACCAGGGGTCCCCAACCTTTTATACGTGTGAGCCACATTCAAATAGAAAAAGTGTTGGGGAGCTAAATAAGATATTTAGTAGACTCTATGCAAACTGTCATCCTAAGGGAGACAAAGTTACAAATTCAAAAATAAGCACCCACTTTAAGGCCACTGGGAGCAACATCCAAGGGGTTCATGAGCATCAAGTTGCTCACAGGCCACAGGTTATGTCACGATTGGTATCCCAAAACTCAGAATAGACACCAAGGATCGAGTCATGGCTCACGCTTCTGCCTATAACAGTCGCCTTTCATGTAGGGAGGAGCCCTTCCCTGCTCGGATGCCGCCAGAACTTAAAGTGATAGACACAAGGTGAGAGTTCTGAGCAGACAGGGGAACCAAGTTGTGTGACAGGAGGAATGGGAACCGGGCTAGCGTGGTCAAAAGACAGGCCGAAGTCAGCACGATTAGTCAGTGCAGTACAAAATCGGAAGGCGAAGAATAGTCAACAAACAGGCAAACGTCGGTTCAGGCAGTTATAAGGCATTGGTCAGGAACAGGCAGGAGTCAAAGCACAGGAAACCAGAACAGGAATGCACCCAGGAACAATCTAGAATTGACCTACGTTGGGCACATACAGAAGATGGCGGGCGTCCCTGCCACCCCACTGGACCACCAGGTATCTTTAAAGGTTTGGGATCACTGGTCTAGACTTTATTGGTTCCTATGTGTAGTGTATGAGTGCTGCTAAGCTATGCTATGATAATAAATCTGTCAATTTGATAATTTTGTCAAAAAGTTTCCTGTCAAAAAACTTTTCATGTCATTGTAGATATTTATCATAAATGGGATTTCATAAATCTGCCCCCCATTCGCAAAGAAGACCGCATGTTTCCTAAAAACATTTTTGTTAGAGCTTTTTTCACATCTTTGTTCCTTAATGCATAGATAAGGGGATTTAATGCTGGTGTTATGACTGTGAAGAGCACTGCAGTAATTCTGTCCTGCTCTAAAAAGTCTTTTGTTGCTGGTCTCAGATAAGTGCAAAAACCAGTTCCAAAGTATAACAAAACAACAATCAAATGGGAAGTGCAGGTGGATATGGCTTTGTGTCTACCATGAGAGGACTGAATGTTCAGGAGATGCCTACTAATGAACGCATAAGATATTATAATCAGTATAAATGTGAACACGGCTACAGATCCAGTAATTATAGACACCAACCTTTCATTGAGGTGGGTGTCAGTGCAGGCAAGTTTGAGAAGGGGTTTAATATCACAGTAAAAATGAGAGAGTTTGTTACTCAGGCAGAAAGGCAACCTGGAGGTCAGAATGGTGTGAGACAATGAATAGACAAAGCTTGTTATCCAGCATACAGCAGATAACTGAATACATGTAGCCGTAGCCATGAGAACACGGTATCGTAGTGGATTACATATAGCAACATACCTATCATAGGACATGGTAGTAAGAAACATAGCCTCTGTGCTTCCTAAAAAATGGAACATGAAGAGCTGAGTTATACACCCCTGAAAAGATATCCTCTTTTCCTCCACCACCAACCCAGCCAGCATTTTGGGTACCGTAGTAGATGAGTAGAAGAAATCTAAAAAGGAAAGATTGCCTAAAAAGAAATACATAGGGTTGTGCAGATGATCATCAAAAATGACTATAAATAAAATGCTAAGATTGCCTACGAAACAAAAGAGGTAAAACATGAGGAACGTAGTAAAAAGAAAGAGTTTCAGTTGAGGTTTGTCGGTCATTGCCATAAGGATAAATTCTGTCACCGCTGTGTGGTTCATTTCAGCCGGCAAATAATGACAAATATTAGTTGATATGTAAGGTTTGGGAACTCAGTAAAGGAGGGTTTTCTTAATGCCAGAAAGAGTGATGATAATATTAGTTAATCTTCTGTTTGTTTCGGTCATAACCTACATGCAGCTGCCTGAATATTACTACTCCCCATGTATCCTCAAAAAAGGAAGAATGTCTAATTATTTATTAGCATTAGAGCAGCTTTCGAAAAGTGAGAACTCCAAAAGTTTTCCACCAAAACGAATAATATTTAACCAGGGAAATATCAGATTTTGGGTCCAAGATGTAGTTTTGACCTTTTGAGTATGTGTTTGCTTTCTGCTAAGTCCTCAGGAATAGAGTATAGAAGGTGCTGCAAAGATTGAAGGTGAAGAAGGTTTATTTGTAGCCTTACTAACTGTGATACATAAAAATGGTAACACAATGCGTTCCTTCTAGTGTTCCTCATTTTAGTATTTGTTTCATCATGTAAGTTACCTAAAAAATGATGTGCCCCATTGAGGTTTATTCTGCTTAAAGATACTGAACTAATATTATAGCTTCAATATAAACAGAAAAATATAATTCCATATAAAAGGTTTTCTTATTAAGCACACTGTAAATGCTTCAGAGGATTGAGTCCATGGTAAAGGTTATGAGAAACCAACTAAAAAAATTGTTAGAGAAATAGACTCACTCCCAGGTTCACTTGAAATGACAAATCTAGGAAAGATCTTTAACATTAAACTCTATGCCAATACATGTTAATCTTTGAATAAGGGTTACTAAATCTGAAAATTCAGGAACACATTTAGAATATCCAGCTAAAATGGCTGCAATGACAGCAATTAAATGTAAATATAATCCATGCAACATGCATTTATTAGACATTTCCCTGAATTTTCAAGTGATCAGTAACCTTACTTTGAATGGTTGGATGCAGTTGAGCCATGGGATAGATGTAACTAACACAGAAGCGGCAGTGCAAAATGGCCTTATGACCAGAGTAGCCTGGACTGGAAATGATTTCTTGAAAGTAAAACAAGTTGGATTCCTTGCTCTTTATAATCAAAACTCTGGTAGAAGTTGGTAATATAATGCTTAGCCCACAATCATCTATTAAGAAAAACCACATGAATAAAACAAATAGTAGAAGTGGCACAATCAGAAATACATGAACAGATACCAAGATCAAATGTTGAGTTAAACTCTTTGCACAAACCTGATGTGTTTAGAAGTAGACTTCATACAATGTAAACATACAATGCACCCCATTAATGTATGTATATTTTACATTTATTTCTTTCACATACAAAATCTATTGGTTGTCCATGACTGTGCATCATTTGCAGCACATCAAAACCAAATAATTTTGCTATAGGGTAACAGGATCTTTGTTTCTTTCTCATGCCATGAAATTAAACATGAATTGTTAGCTACCTAAGGCAAGGAAGGAAATGCAAGCAGGGTAAGGTGTTGCAAGCTGGTTAAATGAAGGCCAAAAAAATGTTCTGAATTAGCTTACCTTTAACGTTTACATTCTAAAAATATTTATTACAAAAATAAAAGAAAGTCAGTGCTATTGTACATGATGGTTTTTAGACTGAGAACTGGTTTCTTCCTTTTAAATAACTTGCTTTTATAGAAAAGTAATGGAGAAAACCTTGGAGATTTGACGACAAACTCTACCCTTGGAGAACCAAAAAAGCCAATTATTTGTGCATTCAGACACTAGGGGCAGGATGTCCTGGGGAAATAACAGCATGCAATTATCACATTCTATATGACAGACTGATAAAAGTTTGAGGTTCCTTGTCTTAGCAAAAAAGCTAATGTTCTAATGATGTTCTCATGATGTTCTCAGGTTTAATGCCAGCCAAGTGATGAGAAGAATTCTATCCAATGGGACACCAGCATTTCATTCACTAGAATTATATTACTTATATTACTTTGCTTATTTAGGAGTTGGGTCAGGAAATCCATTCAAGAGAAACACAACTTGTGAACACATTTTCCTAGTTAATCGTTATTAGAAATGAAATGAAAAAGACCTTTTTAGAACAGACAGAGAATAGATGTGACATTTGTTACTTAGGCACAATAAAAGGGCAATACAAATGCAATTGAAGTTGCAAGAATGTTGGATGACACAGAAAGACTAAAGCTGGCCATACACATGAAGACCCGCTGGTTTAGCCAGGTCATGGATAATAAGAGCCGCTATGCAGGAAGTTGTATTGGGGACCACATCAATGCATGGACCCAAGGTGCCATGTACAACACAGGAGACATTTGTACCTTACCCTGCCAGCATATATGAGGCCATAGTAAGCAGTCAATGGACACTGAACTAAGGGGGATCATGATCAAGTGAGAGGAGAGAAAGCTGCAGGAATGATTGGAACTCAAAGCAGGTGCAATATTGTTAACAGTTGTATATTACAAAGTTGTTTAATTTAGTGCTAAGAACCTATTCATGTATTTTATAAAAATTACTTCAAGTGCACCTACTGTCACAGGGAAATCCTGGAGCTACTCCTAGCTTGAAGGTTGCAATAATTGCAGTGTTTACTCTGTGGGCTGCTTCAACATGGGCAGAAATTTTGTGTCCAAATAATCATGCACAAATGCCATTATAATCTTGAGCATTGGAAATAATGTAATTCCCACTTTGACAATTTTTTGTACAATATAGGTACAAGTGCTGCCATCATGGCAGGCGACTGCAACAACACTAGAACTGTGGGATAAAATGCTTCATTGTGGGTTAAAAACATGGCAGATTGTGTCCAAAATTGGACACTGTATTTACATCTGTAGATTACACCTCGTGTGTTCATGTGATTAGAAGCTAGCAGTAGAAAAAGTAAGAAAGGCATAGATTGTGAGAGCCCCTCAAATAACGTCAGTCACAATTCATAGTCTTTGGAAGGTAGCAGTGAATGTGGCAGAGGGAGGTCTGTATATAATAGCCACATGTGCAGACAGAGAGTAGAGGCCTATTTATTACCATTCACATTTTTAGTGGTTTAAAAGTTTTTTGAAACCACAAATAAACTCATTTTCTGTAAGAATTTTGTTACAATTTGTCTAGGGCAGCTCCCATTGACTCTTTCAGTGTCCCAGCATACTTTGCTCTTGCACATCAAGTACAGAAATCAACAAACAATTACTGTCCCGTGCCTGCACTTGCCCAGGGCCAGGGAGGCGTTGGGGATGCTGGAGCACTGGAAGAGTATGACTAAAATGCTGAGAAGTCTTGATAAATTTCTTAGCATCTCCAACAACCTATTTGTTCCTGTTCATAGGCCCCATAAAGGAATTCAGGGGGAAATCTGCTCTTTGTATTGTCAAGTTGACAAAAAAAAAAAATCGAAGCTGATGGTATATAAGAGCTTTTAGCTGATCCTCCTTCTTTCTTTATCCCCTCCATTGATACTTTCCATGATACTGGCATTCTCTTTCCAAGCAACTTACATCAATTGCTGCAGCTCTGGCCACCTCTTAATGGGTGATGGTCTATTTCTCAGCAGGAAGAAAATCAGCAGAACATAATTATGCCCCAATAGTGTGCAACACTGGTACTGTACTTACCCCCAAAATACTTGAAGTGGATGTAAAGTCAAAAATAATAATCATTGTATGTGTTATTTAGACCAAATAAAATAAAGTTGCAATATAAGCTTATTAAAATTCTCTACCATTTTTTAATTAGGATCCATGATTTTGCATCTTATGCTATTCCCCTGAAATGAGCTCTGATCACATCTCCAGGAAACCTACAGGGCCAGTAGCCATTCTGAAAAAAAAGCAGGAGACTTTGTTACAGAATTGAAAATAAAAATCAAAACAAAAGGACTGTCCTATACCACACTTTAAACTTGAAAAAAGCACAGGAGTTTGTTTACTGGACTGTCGTTAAGGTGGCCATACATACTAAGATCCGCTCGTTTGGCGAGGTTGCCAAGCGAGCGGATCTTCTCCCAATATGTGTTTTAACTGCTTTGTCATCTGATTTGACCAATATATTTCTATTATGAGGCAAATTTATTAAACTTAATGGTGTTCCAATACCAGATGGTACTCATCCAAGGGTAATAAATGAGATTAGCTCTGTAACTGCCAAACCTCTTCACTTAATTGTTTAGGGTTCATTGAGGTCTGGCATGGTGCAGAGAGACTGGCGAATTGGTACCACTATTCAAAAAGTGATCGCGTTCTCAACCTGAAAACTATTGGCCTGTTAGTCTGACATCTGGAGAAGAAAAAGTTTTTGAAGCGGTAATAAGGGGTAAGACACTTTACTACATTGCAAATAACAATACTATGAGTTTTGGTGGGACGTTTGTTGTTGTGGGGCGTTTGTCGACCAGAGTCACTGGTTGATGACACGCATATGAGGTGCGGCGAGACCAGGTGGAAGACGCAGAAGTGCACAATGTGTGGGAAGTGGCGGGAAAAGCGGGAATGGCGGGGGAAGGGCTAAACCAACCTTAAAAGGACATTGGGTGAAGGGGAGAGTTGTTTGCCCTTGAAAAAGCAGCGGCAAAATGCACGTAGGGCAGAGTTGGAGTGGGTATCATTGCCTTTTTAGTCCCTATAGGGAGTTGGTATTGTTGTTTTTATTATTAATATTTTTATCTATGCAATATTTCTCCTTGAATCTAATATCTTTTATCTGTTTTCTCTCTAAGGACCTGTGAGTTTGCGGCCCTGTTAGTAATTTAGTTCTTCCACATGTAGTTCAGGGAGGGTAAAATCCTGAGACCGCAGCTCCAGTGTTTCTGCCTTATCTTAATTTGTGGAATTCCCAGGGTTTAGATAGCCAAGTGTTGAGATAGCAAACCACAACAGGGAATTTCTCCACTAACTGAAATTATCAATTTTCCAACTTTTCTATATCAAGGTGGGGATTGCAGGGTGTGCTTTTTAACAGGAGTATTGGCTTTTTCTACTTATTCTCTTTTTCTAATTTATGCAATGATCAAATCCATATAAGCACTTGTCACTTTATTTACACAGAAAATATGCGTTCAAGCAAGAGTGAATGAATTAATATATACACATTAAGTGATTTTTTTGAAATTGTTTATTCTATGGCTACTATCCTGTCATATACAGGATTCAATTTAAGGTTCCTGTACTTACCTACAAAGCACTCACCGTTACCACACCACTCTATATAACCGATCTAATTCCCAGGTACAATCCCAGTCATTAACTCTGCACGTGACCTGCTTCTCTCCTCCTCACTCATCATCTCCTCTCACTCTCGCATCCAGGACTCTGGAACTCTCTGCCCCATCCCATTAGACTCTCAGAGTATCCAGGCTTTTAAACAGTCACTTAAAACTCACCTTTTCATTCAACCCTATAATCCAAGCCCTCATCAACTTAAATACCCACTGAACACCCCTACTCTTTGCTCACACACTCACTAACCATTGGTTTTCACCTCTTAGTCTGCACTTACCGCCACTTTACAAACCAACAAGAACCCTACCGCCACACTGGTTACTCTGACCTTATGTCTCAACCGCTCTCCCTCAGAGAGGGGCCCTCCCCCTATTGTCTCCAAACAATATCCAAACGTACCTTGAGTTCTTGATCAATCAGAATATCCAAGGCTATTGTGATACTAATATCTACAGTTAGTACTAGTGGTTGTATTTATAGTTTATGTATGTGAGTGTATAGATTGGTAGGTGTGGGTTAGGTGTGCTGGGTTTACTTGGATGGGTTGAACTTGATGGACACAGGTCTTTTTTCAACCCTATGTAACTATGTAACTATGTAACTATGTACCTGTGAATTATTTTTTAGGAATTGTTTGTATGTAGGTATGTACATGTTAACTGTTTGGTCTTGTTGTACCCCTTTACTCTGTGAAGCGCTGCACAGAATTATGGCACTATATAAATAATAATAATAAAACAGCGAATAAAGTACTGTCTTGCATAAAAAGGGCATTAACTCAATGGATGATTTTGCCTCTTTATAGGGCCCTGGTAAGGCCTCACCTTGAGTATGCGGTGCAGTTTTGGGCTCCAGTCCTTAAGAAGGATATTAATGAGCTGGAGAGAGTGCAGAGACATGCAACTAAACTGGTAAAGGGGATGGAAGGGTTAAACTATGAGGTTAGACTGTCAGGGTTGGGGTTGTTTTCTCTGGAAAAGAGGCGCTTGTGAGGGGACATGATTCCTTTTAACAAGTACATTAGAAGGTATAATAACAGATAGTGGGGGATATTTTCTCCAATAAAAATGATCAACGCACTAGAGGTCACCCCTTTAGATTAGAGCAACAGAACTGAAGCAGTATTGGTGGTTCTTCACGGTGAGGGCAGTGAGGTTGGGGAATGCTTTGTCATAAGACTCTGTTGTAACTGCAGATTCTATTAATGCCTTTAAGAGGGGTTTGGATGAGTTCTTGAACAAGGTACAAAGCTATTGTGATACAAAAATCTACAATTAGTATTGATGTTGGTGTATATATATATATAGTTTAAAAATGTGAATGTATAGATAGGTTGTTTATGAGTGCATGTATATATGTGCACTGGGGTTCGTTTGGAGGGGTTGAACTTGATGGAATTTTTTTAACCCAACTTAACTATGTAACTACGTAACTTTAGCAAACTTAATTACCGTCGCTTTACAAACCAAAAAGAACACTGGTTACCCTGACCTTATGTCACAACCACTCTCCCTCGGAGAGGGGCCCTCCCCCTATTGTCTCCAAACAATATCCAAATGTACCTCTGAATCATTTTTTATGAATTGTTTGTATGTATGTATGTATGTATGTATGAATGTATGTACATGTTAACAGTTTGGTCTTGTACCCCTTTACTGTGAAGCGCTGCACAAAATGATGGCACTATATAAATAATAATGATAATAATAATAATAGGTTGGTTATGAGTGTGTGTATATATGTGCACTGGGGTTTGTTTGGAGGGGTTGAACTTGATGGAATTATTATTACAGAGAAAAGGGAATCATTTAACCATGAAATAAACCCAATAGGGCTGTTCTGCCCCAATAAGGGGTAATTATATCTTAGTTGGGATCAAGTACAGGTACTGTTTTATTATTACAGAGAAAAGGGAATCATTTAACCATTAAATAAACCCAATAGGGCTGTTCTGCCCCCAATAAGGGGTAATTATATCTTAGTTGGGATCAAGTACAGGTACTGTTTTATTATTACAGAGAAAAGGGAATCATTTAACCATTAAATAAACCCAATAGGGCTGTTCTGCCCCCAATAAGGGGTAATTATATCTTAGTTGGGATCAAGTACAGGTACTGTTTTATTATTACAGAGAAAAGGGAATCATTTAACCATGAAATAAACCCAATAGGACTGTTCTGCCCCCAATAAGGGGTAATTATATCTTAGTTGGGATCAAGTACAAGGTACTGTTTTATTATTACAGAGAAAAAGGAAATCATTTTTTAAAAATTTGAATTATTTGCTTATAATGGAGTCTATGGGAGATGGCCTTTCTGTAATTCAGGATTTTCTGGATAACAGGTTTCCAAATAAGGGATACCATACCTGTATATGAAAATGCATATATGCTTCCATTAACATTTATTATAATAAAATAAATTAATCTGAAGGCCAACATGACTTTCTATAGTGAATGTTCTACTATTTAAAAATATAAACACTTTATTAACTTGTGGCAAAATAACATTTTTATGGTATAATATAGAAAATATATTCTGTTATTTAATGATTCTACTAAAGTTGGTTTCTAATAGCTTTTTTCCCATGCAAGATTGCTTTAAGAGATATTTTGACTTCTTGGTTCCTTAAAGCATAAATAATTGGGTTGAGGACAGGTGTAATAGTTGTGTATAGCAAAGCTGATTGTCTGTCTTGCTCCAGACTATCATTGGTGGCAGGTCTTAGGAACCTGGCAATGAGAGGCCCATAGAATAGAAACACAACAGTCAGATGTGATGTGCAGGTGGAAAGGGCTTTGTGTCTTTCAGGAGAAGAACAGACTTTGACTAGATGGATGCCAATGAAGATGTAGGACAGAGAAATAAGGCTTGATGTGCTGACTGCTAAAAACCCAGTTATTATTGTAACTAAGTTCTCATTGAGACTTGTATCTGCACAAGCTAGCTTCAGCAGCGGTTTTATATCACAGAAGAAGTGACTAATTCTGTCTATATTACAAAAAGTCAACCTGGAGGTTAGAATTGTGTGCGTCAATGAATAGAATAAACTCAGAACCCAACAGCCGGAGATAAGCCGGAAACATGCACTCTTTGCCATAATGATATTATATCTCAGGGGGATACATATTGCCACATATCTATCATAAGCCATGGCAGTAAGTAACATGGCTTCTGTACACCCAAAGAAGTGGAAAAAATAGATTTGTACTATGCAGTTCTGGACAGATATCTTTGATTCTTCTAATACCAAAGCACTCATCATTTTAGGAACAGTGGTGGATGAGTAGACAATGTCAAAAAAAGAGAGGTTACTAAGAAAAAAATACATTGGAGTGTGTAGATGTCTGTCGATTATAACCGCTGCCATGATACAGATGTTTCCCAGTAAAGTAAACATGTATAGAACGAGAAAAACTAGAAAAAGTACAGTCTGGAAATATGGAATATAGGTTATTGATAAAAGAATGAATTCCTTTACCAGTGTCTGATTTGTCTCTTCCATTTTCCTTGGTAGACAAAGGTAAGTTACAATGGCAACTGGCACTTTTTACTGTCAAATCTGTCTCCAGTTTAGTCCAAGAACCAAATAATATCCTTTCTCCAGCTGTACAACACATTAATACAGTTGCAATAAAATACTGTATTTATTTTGCTCTTGGAGTTTGTGGACTTCTTGCTTGAATACTAGAAATGGTTTGCCAAGTGTGGACCAAAAAACTAGACTCGCTGTTAGAAATTCCAAGTACTACTTAATGTATTTACTGTAACTGAATTGAACTTCACCGGTTGGCTAAAACCTTGAGAAGATTTAGAAAAGGAAGCTTTGCACAATAAACACATGAAACAGGAATAATTTTAATGAAATAGCTTGACGTTGATTATCGAAAATAAATATAAGACAGAATTCATGAGCGATACGGAAAAAATACTCTTGTAGAAGGATTGACTAAGAGAGCTATCAAGTAGATATTTGAGAGTTACAATATGGGTGAACTTTATAAAAATGTGAGATTAGAGCTCACCACAGAAAACTGTGCCCACTTTCTATTCACTCTATTCACTCCTATGGAATCTTATCTTATTTATGAAACAGTGAACTCTAACTTTCACCCAATGATAAATATACTTCTAAAGATTCCATAAGAACACATAAAAAGTTGGTGAATTTCTTCGTGACGAGCCCTAATCTCACATTTTGGTAAATCTGCCCCTATGAGTACTTATGTGCCCCTATGTGTGAGTCAGTTGATACTGTGAGTTAGCAAACTGGACACGACAAAAAAAAACTTACATGGGTTGCTTTTGAAATGAAGCAAGGTGAGGTGGTACATTACGAGGGGGGCTAGACAATCAACTTTTTTAACATGAGTCATCCTCCACCATCTGTTGCCTTGGTCCAAGCGCAGAAGTGGTAAGATTTGGTTTTATGGGGGAGGGGGGTTACCACCTGAAGTGGAAGGAGTTCCAGAAGCAACCCAAAACTGTACAGCTACATGCAACAAGCTATATTATAAAAGTGCTAAATGTTTATAGGTATTGATAGATCTTTTAAATTGGAGTCGATGTAGGGAAGGCACTGAAAGGAATGGTTCAGTCCAGATATATAAAACATCAGTTGTCTAATTAATAAAGAGTACATTTACCTTTGTAATTTTAGATGGCATAAATAACATAGGACTCCTTTTATGTATTTCCACAGGTGTTTCATCCACCTCTTAGTAGACCAGTTCAGACACGGGCCCCCAGAATTAACCAAAACTTATGATAATACACCTAAAACTTAATTATTGTTACAGTTATAACCACCATGTAATTGTAAAGTATACTTAGACACCCATAATTGCTGGTGAGGGTCAGTACCCTTAAAAATTATACATAAAGAGATATAATATTTATGCATGCAATTGCCATATACAAATTAAGCCCAAACACATTTCCTACCTGTGTTGGGACTAGTAGGGTCTAGTCATGACCTACAGTCCACCTAGGTGCCCCTACATGTTTTACTGCAGTGATCCCCAACCATTGGCTCAGGGGCAACATGTTGCTCACCAACCCCCTGGATGTTGCTCTCAGTGCCCCCAAACCAGGGAGTTATTTTTGAATTCCTGACTTGGGGGCAAGTTTTGGTTGAATAAAAACAAGAAATCCTACCAAATAAAGCCCCTGTAAGCTGATAGGGTGCATAGAGGCCCCTAATAGCCAATCTTAGCCCTTATTTGGCTCCTCCATGAACTTTTATGATGCTTGTGATGCTCTCCAAGTCTTTTTACATTCGACTGTGGCTCACGAATAAGAAAGGTTGGGGATCCCTGTTCTACTGCATCATGGTGAACATGTTTTTTGGCAGATATAAAAAGGCATACATATTTGAAAAGAAAATATACATTTACAGAAAAGATGAGCTGGCCTCACCTAAGCAATGCTCTATTGGTAAAGTTATGAATTTGGGCTGTGTATAGGCAACAGCAGCTGATTGTATGTTTCCTTATAAAACAGAGCACAAATAGCTTTAATATGTTTCTTCTGTTGGAATTTTATAGTTTGCAGGAGAATTTGGCTGGGGAGAACATCAGGTTTAATGTCTAAATTTACTGCATGTCTCTAGGGAACAAATTAAAAAAGCAAATTAATCAAGAGCATTATTTGGCAATGTAAAAGAATGTTAAAGAATCTTTTGGAAAAAACGACAGAGATATGTCAGCGTCAGACTGGGGCAGCAGAGGCCCACCATGGCTGCAACTTGAAGGGGCCCCTCATATATTAATAAAATGTTTTGCAGTGTTTCTGTGAGTGCCTATGGCTGTATTTACACAGACCTTTCTGATAAAGCTTACTTAGTTTTTACCTTTCCTTCTCCTTAAGTAAATAACCTTCTTCCATTTTAATGTGTATTCACTCAACTCGGCTGCGGAACTGAATGTGGAATTAATAGTATATAGTAATTCCCTTACCCATATACATGGTGTTTTGCATTCTTTTCTATTTTGCAGGATTTATTGGGTGGTGCTGAACTTGAATTTTAACTCATGAATTGTGATACTTGTGCAGGATTTAATATGTGTGTGTTACTACGTGTATATTATGCCTCTGCACCACATGGAACACATCAAGAGACTTCTATCAAGTCCACATGAATTTCTTTCAGGATAGAACAATAATCTGGTGAAACACTGAAACACTAATTCCTACTGTATTGCTAATCAGTACGTGAATATACAGCAATTAGAACCAATGGAAGGATTGACAGCAGTGCAAAGAAAAATGCAGATCAATATTCAAGATCTTAATAACTACAATTAATTTTAGGGCGGATGTACTAAATCTGAGATTTTATTTTCAAGTGTTTTTTCCTTTAATTCTAGAAAATCAATTTAAAAAGCTCCTTCTTTAATTTTTTTCATATTCATTCATACGTTTAATCATTAATTAATGATTTTTTTCTTGACCAACCTTCTCTCCTGTAAAGCTACCCGGTCTTGGACAGCTCAACACAGAAAAGTTTCTTAATTCAGGCCACAGGGCTCATCAACGCATTCACCTCTTAACACCAATAGACTTATATATCAGTTTTTGACTTTGTAAATTCAAGATTGTTTTTCTATATTCTTTTTTTTTTTTTTTTTAAATTAGAATGCTTGCATATTTATTATTATGGAAAATTGTTTGAATAAAAAAACACAAATGCTTCAAAAACTCAAATTGAAAATACGGCTTGACTTTGCCTAGGACAATTACCATTGACTTTAATATAAATTTTCTAGCTTTTAGATGGCAAAGTTTTATATTTGACTTTTTTTTTTTTTTTAAAGTGCACTTTGCACTTATCTACTAAAACTCGTTTTTTTTTCTGGCCTTGCAAGTTGTATAAAATCGACATGGTATAAATTTGAATTAAACTCGATCATTTCTGTATTTATAAAATGTCACGATAATGCTTGAATCGTTTGAATGAAAATTTCGAGTTTACATTTGAAAATCCCAAATTTTTCCAGTTCAAAGTATTGTTAAAACTCTATAGGAGCATTGGCACTCTTGGAAAACAATACTGTGTTTAAGTTTCACTTAAAACTGGGTGAAACTGAAAACAATGAGGGAATTAAGTTCCCCTTGAAAATGTGTGAAACTGAAAACGATAAGGGGATTAAGTTCCCTTTGAATCTGGGTGAAACTGAAAACAATGAGGGGATTAAGTTCCCCTTGAAGTTGAGTGAAACTGAAAACAATAAAAAGATTAAAAGTTGAAGGACAGGCTGTCACTGACAATTTTATTCCTTTCCTATTCTAAGCCTCTACAGGACTCAATGATATTTTTTATTTTTTTTTGCCAAAAAAAGTTACCTAAAAATTAATAAATCACGAATTATGGGAGATATTTTCAAAAAACAATAATGAAAACATTGAGTTCTGGAAAAAACCCATTCATCAATCTCGAAATTATCTAGAATTAAGAAAAAATATGACTTTATCTCAAAATTGCTTAGTAAATGTGCCCCTAAATATCATATATTCGAGTTTTTGATCCATAATTCAAATTTTGTGAGTTTTAGCACTAAAAAACTTATATCGTGAAAAAAAATCAAATCCGAATTTTAGAAACCTTCCCCAAATGATGAACAAACTGTGAAAAGGATATTACATAAAAGGACACCATGGAGCTGATTCACTAAAGTGCGATAAAATTTATTGCACGCTTTTTTACGTAAAAATAGACGCGATAATTAGCGCGCGATTCACCATAGTATTATCGCATACGTTAAGTCGCCATATCGCATGCGTTATTTTTCGCGCGACCGCATGCGCTAGTTTTAATGCATGCGTTAATTTCCGCGCTGAAAAGAATACGATCGCATGATTCACAATCACTTAGGCGCGCTAAATATCACATTGGTCTATGCGAAAATTAACACCTACTACAGGCAGGCGATAAATTATAGAAAAGTACAGTAAATGAGTTTTTGGCAATAAAATATGGACTTACAGTGCTATTTATTCAAGTATGTGTCTTTTTACTAAACTTTACTAAAGTCTTGGCATGTATGGAATTTCGCTACTAATATACAGTACTGCAGCGGTAAAAATTTAATCGCACAAAATACATTACTAGGTATAATAATTATAGAAAAGTACAGTAAATGAGCTTTTGGCAATAAAATATGGACTTTTTTCATGCGTTTCGCAAAACAATCTGCCAATGGCAAAACACACGAAAAAATTTGCCACGCAAAAATTCACCGCACGTCCAAAAATTTACACAAGCGTCAAAAAATAATAGTCGCGGGCAACAATTTTTTTGCCCGCACAACATTTTTGCTGTTTCGTGGATCTTTCGAAAGATTTGCTAATTTTTCACTAAAGATAACCAGAACACATTTGCTCATCACTAGTGGCTACTATTTATAAGCATCTACTATTTATATGCTACTATTTATATGCTACCATTTATATGCGGTGACAATTTATATACACTATTTCTAAGCTACTATTCATATTCGGCGACTATTCGCGTGCGTTGTTTAGCGCATGTACTGTCAAATACCGCTTGAAAATAGTCATCGCGAGTTAAATAACACATGCAATATCGCGCGTAAAATAGCGCAAGTATGCTTATAGTGAATCGTGCGAAAAGTCACGAAAATTAAGACGCAATAAAATTTTTACCGCACGCTATAACTAGCGCACGTTTTAGCGCATTTAGTGAATCGGCCCCCATATATCTAGTGATGAGCGACGGCAGGAAAAAAATCTGCAAAACGCATTTGTCGCACAACTTTTTTGTCGTCTGCATCTTTTTTTGTCTCACGTTTTTTTTTGCAGTAACCACGCCCATTTTCCCACAACCGAACCAAATTTGATGCGACCGCGCTGAACTTGACTTTGTTTCCCCTGCAGCTAATTTTCGCGTAAGTTTCGCAAAGCAATTCTCCAATGGCGAAATGTGGAAATTTGCTGCAAATCCATGCCTACCGAAAAAATGTGCTCATCACTACATATATCTATATTGAGCTTTTTACCTTGGACAAGATTAACAGAACCTAAGCTGAAAATACATTATTTCTATACTTTTAATAAAAACCTCTATTTTCTTTTTATAATGATGTAACTAAGAATTGTTTTGCTTCCACACATACTGTACTAACTCCCCTGTAATTAGCTCAGCTTAAATAGAGAGGCTGTTTTGTTGTAACGGTTATGGCCTACAGAAGTCAATTAAGCAACTGGTAAACTAATTTGCTAACTTGCAGAAAAAAATAGGAAACTGGAAACATGGAGTAGTTTTAGTTTCCCTATTTACCCTGTTTAGCTCAAGAAACCAAAAACCATAGATTTTTTGTAACTAAAACAATAGGTAACATATCACGAGCCTTACTTATTGCAATTATATTGTTGCAAAATTTTTCTCAAGATTTCTTAAGACTTTCAAAGCCCTTCATTCCTCTGTACCTTACTACATCTCTTTCCTTGTGTCTTTATACATTCTAGGCAGACTCCTTCACTTCTCTCAGAGTCACCTCTCATTCACACTACCTGCTGTTTCTTTCTTTAAGGGTGAAGACACATGGAGCTACTTAGTAGCAGCTACTTGTCATGGCTACTAAATGCCAGAAAATCCCCTGCCATAGACAATACTGAGATTTGCCTCTGCTAAAACACACGTAGAGACAGTTATCAGTAAATGATCAGCATTGTCTATTTTAGTAGCCGTGACAAGTAGCTGCTACTAGTAGCTTAGTGTGTCATCACTAGTGTTGAGCGAATCTGACGAAAACCCATTCATAAATCTTGAAATTATCTAGAAGTAAGAAAAAAATCTAGAACTAAGAAAAAATAATTTTTTGTCGTCCTTGGTTTTTTCCCATTGTCCGTGTTTTTTTTTTAATGCGACCGTGCCTATTTTGCCGCGACCGCACCCATTTTGACACAACTGTGTCCAGTTTGCCGCAGCCGCACCCAATTTGACACAACTTTTCTTGACGCTCGACAAATTTTCCCGCGGTGATTTTTTGCAGAACTTTTGCTAAACAATTCGGGAGATGGTGAGATGCGGAAATTCACTGAGAATACATGCCTGGTGAAAAAATTAGTTGTCACCCTAAAACTATCAGTCTAGCTGCTCCTTATCTTTGGTATATAAATACTGTCTTCTTCTGTAGAGAATCATTCCTCAAATATAAACGCAAAGGCAACATCTTTCATCACTGGCATAACATAATATTAAAAGATGGCACTTAAGGTAATGCCTCATCTCTGTAAAGTGCACTATCCATTTATTTGTGTTTGGCTTGCAGAATCTATGGGGTAGGGACATCTTACCTCTTAACACTTAAAAAGCAACAAAAGCTTTAATGTCATTCTGTGCATTGTATCTAGTAATTTCTGTTCAAATATTATATTGTTCCCCATTGGTACAACTTACAGATTAATGGATAATAACAAACTGTTCCAATACTAGAGACCTGTATAGCTTTTATGACAGTTAGATACTCAGGTTTGACTCTGTTAACAAGAGGTAATGTTGCCTGGGACATTTCAGGGGATTTATACTATTAATTAACCATATGTCCTGTCCTTCAAGCCCCACTTAATGTCTTTTTCTTTTCTGTGTTTGATGCAGATTTTACAATATATTTACATTTTCAAGCTTTAAACAGACCAGTGTTATAGGAGACAAAGGCAAAACCTGTCATAACCTGTTTTTGTCACATGAATATATCTCACAGTGATTTTGCATAGACATTTTAGGATCTAGTCCTTATTTTGAGTGCAAACATTTCATACATATACAGAAAAATATATCAAAAATGACAATGAAACAGTAACTCCAAATATTACCTTATCTGTTCATCAGACCCACAGGGTACAAGATCAACAACTTGTTACCCTTTGTCTTTCCAATAATGTAATCAGCCTCTACCAAACTTACGCTTCAACATTCTAAATCTAAGGGACATTTTAACTTCTTGATTCCTTAATGCATAAATAATTGGATTAAGGACAGGGGTAATGATTGTGTACAGAACGGCAGTTTGTCGGTCTTGCTCTAGGCTATCATTTGTAGCAGGTCTTAGGAATCTCGTTGTGAGAGGTCCATAGTAGAGGAGCACAACAATGAGATGAGAAGTACAGGTGGAAAATGCTTTGCGCCTTTCAGTTGAGGAGCGAATTTTCAGGAGGTGGGTGCCAATCAAGGAATAGGAAAGAAAGATAAGACAAAATGTACTAACAGCTATAAATCCAGTTATAAAGACAACTAGGATTTCATTGAGACTAGTATCTGCACAAGCTAGCTGGAGAAGTGGTTTGATATCACAAAAGAAGTGGCTAACTTTATTTAGTCCACAAAAAGGTAACTTGGAGATTAGAATTGTGTGTGTCAATGAATAGCCAAAGCTCACCATCCAACAGGTGGAGATAAGCTGAAAACAAACGTTTTTTGCCATAATTATGTTATATCTCAATGGGTTACATATTGCAACATATCTATCATAAGACATGGCAGTAAGGAGTAAGGCCTCAGTACACCCAAAGAAGTGAAAGAAAAATATTTGCACTATGCAGCTCTTTAGAAATATCTTTGAGACCTTTTTGGCCAAACCAACCATCATTTTAGGGACTGTGGTGGATGAGTAGACAATGTCAAAAAAAGAGAGGTTTCCAAGAAAGAAATACATCGGAGTGTGAAGACGCCTGTCTGTAATAACCACTGCCATGATACAGAGGTTGCCCAGTAGGGTAAATAAATAGAGAAAAAGGAATACTATAAACAGGACAACACGAAAATATGCAATACTGGTTACTGGCAACAGAATGACTTCCGTTACTGATGTCAGATTTCTCTCTTCCATTTTCCAACGAGCTTGGATGGATTTAGAGTAGACAACAGCAGCTCTTTTAGTTTCTTAAAGCTGATATTTTGTTGAATTATGGCAGCCACGAACTTCTTATTTATGACTGTTTGGTGAAAATTAAAGTACTTGATAAACTCGTTTGATTGTTGACCTGTGGAGAAAATTACAACTTGTTATAATGGCTTGACTGATTGATATTAGTGGGAAGTTTGAACGAATGGGACGTATTGCACTGACAGGCTATATATTGGTTTTAAGTGTTTTGTTGGTTTATAATTAACATTATCTTCGGTACCTCTTTGGTTTTGAATTTAAACGATGATCTGGTGGCATGGGTTCTACCATAATATAGTATACCATAATATATCGTAGTAATAAGACATTGGTTTGAATGACACACTGGAAGATAAATAGAAGAGAGGATATAACAATATTAATAGCTATATCTAGCCCCAGATATTAATCTACACATATTTCATTTTAAACGAAGCCACTCTTTTCAAATACACAACAAGCATACTTAGCAAAATGTGAAAATGTGCCAAAAATTAAAAATGTATTGTATTTGCATTCATCTGCAAATAATTTCGTATTATTTTCTCCTATTATTGATATTATTCAGGCTTTTACTTCACAGACAGTGGTGTTCCACTGGAAAATCAACAACAAAATTCTCTTGTTTAATTAAGAACCATAAAGCAAAAATTTCACAAAGCCTACAATGTTTTCTATACTGTTTTTGTCCCCTTCTAAAACATGGTGGGTAAAAAATTCTTAAAGTTAACCAGTTAGAAAGGCCATCTCTTATAGACCTGATTATAAGCAAATCATTCTATCATTTTTCTCTGTAATAATAAAAAAGTACCTTGTAATAGATTCCAGCTAAGATAAGTAGAGATAAGCTATTGAGATCTAGTTTATGATTACATGATTACATAGATTGGTGACGTCCTCAAGTAGGAAGAAGAAGGTGGCGGCTGGATGGAAAGAAGCAACAGTTTCTTGGCCAAATAAAGGACCTTTTAGACAATGAGTAAATAAACACAGTATTCTGATAATGAAATAATTTCATACCTACATGGCTCTGAAACAAAGATGTAATTAGATGTCCCTGTTTGAATAGTACAGGGATAAGGTTGTGGCCCTGGAGAAGCATTTACATACTGCTTTGTAATGTTCATCCGCAGGACTTTTATAGTCTATCAAAGGAAATCATTATGGGAGAATTTTAATTGCTCAATTACCTAGTGTAAATGTCTCACTAGTATCAACTAAAAAAATTAACTCCTGTCTTAAATGTCTTTTATATGTAGCTATACAATTCAGAAGACTATTGACCAAATTGTTTCCACAGTACTGTACATGAACAGTCATCTTCCCAAACACCATGCTTAGAATGTACTGTATGATTTAATCAAGGGTGCTCAAAGCTGTCAATGTTTCTTAATAAAAAAAAAATGTTACTGGTCAGAAGCCTATGTATCTATTTTTGCTATTAGCATATTGTACTTTATTGGCCCATAGGTACTTCCTGCCTCATATAGAGTTTAGCAGGGGGTGGAACTTCCTCTTTGGCCTGCATCTGTTCAACCAGGTGGATGTTCCACTGAGTCTGGGATCAACAGTAAAGCCATCTTGCCCCAGAGGGACCATTACTTTTGAAGCAGGGACCCCATGAACTAGGATCTAGTAAATGCAGGTTATTGTAATAGCACATTCAAGGAATTTGAGATAGCCAGCTGTAGTTAACAAGAGCAGTTTTCTGGCTCCAACCAGGAAAGCTAGCTGGGAGTATTCTCCTTTACCGACTCTGCTGCCTTAGTGTAGGGACCGCAGAACCGCCATGGTTATCAGGCATAGTATTCTGCCATGTGTCCATTAAAGGAAAACTATACCCCCAGAATAAATATTTAGCCAAAACATAGTTTATATTATATTAAGTGACCTGTTAAAGAATCTTGCCAAACTGGAATATACTGTATATATCAGTAAATATTGCCCTTTTACATCCATTCCCTTGATCCACCATATAGTGATGGGCTGAGTGCTCCCTCAGAGATCAGCTGACAGGAAATAATGCAGCTCTAACTGTAACGGGAAGTAGTGTGGGAGTAAAAGGCAGAACTCTGCCCATTAATTGGCTGATTGGGCCTAGCATGTATGTGTGCCTTGGCTTGTTTGTGTGCACTGGGAATCCTATAACTAATGATAAGTGAATCTGCCTAAAAATTTGCGAAACGGTGAAAAAATTGCAAAACATGTTTGTGACACATTTTTAAGGACACGTTTTTGTTGAACACATTTTTTTTGTTGCCGGCACCCATTTTGACATGACCGCGCCCTTTTTTTTGATGCGCCCACACCCTTTTTTGACACGACCGCGCCTTTTTTTACGTGACTGCGACTTTTTTTGAGACACCACACATTTTTCTGCGCCAAATTTTCTCAGAAGTTTCACAAAACAATTTGCCAATGGCGAAATGCAGAAATTCGCTGTGAATCTACGCCTGGTGAAAACAATAGTCAGACCTATAAATGAGAAGCATTTAAATGTTAAGATAGTCACTGATTTTTTTTCTATCAACATGGCTTAATTATTGTCAAGTACAGTAACAGGAATAAGCAAAATCAGTCAGAAATGAGGAATTGGTTTTCTATTTCTCTATTTCAGAGCTTTTTGAGTAACTGGTTTCTATATAATAGTTCCCATGCCTTTAATGGTAAGATCGGACTTATTTATCAGGCATAATATAGATAGAGCTATGCAGTTTTGAACCAGACATCTTGGGTTTTTCAAAGGCCTGTCCAGCCAATTGCATCTAAGTAATCCAATAACCCCACCCCAGCATCATAACCCCACCCGACATCATCATGCCCGCCCCTGAAGTCACCATGCCCACCCCCAGTGTCACTGCCCCACCCCCCTACAGCCCCACCTCATTTTATAAAACGCTGTATGTAACAAAATTAAATGCATAGGTTTGTACCAGCAATATACAGTGCAATTAGAATCATATTTCCTTAAAAAACTGAAATAAGAGAAACCCCTAAATGTTATTTTTACTTGAGAATGCCTGCAGAGATGTGCCCACCCATCCAGATCTGATGAACAGTGTTTACATTGAAGCTAATGACTGGGAGTATGGGAAATAAACGACCTGGCCATAGCATTAGTTCCAAGGTTTCACTAGTGGGTGACCATCAATAGCTGCTAATGCCACTAATGTATTGTGCAAGTGAAGTGATTCCATTTCTTTTCTGCAGCTTCTACACTCCGACATGGCTAAAGGCTGCTCCACATTTATGTCAGTCCTGCTAATTACAAATGGCTAATTACAAATGAAAACAGTACTCTGGCCTATGGAAGGATTGCACCGCCCTCAGACCAGTGCGACTAACACATCGGCGGAGGAGCCTTTACCTATGTTGGCTTGTTGGCTTCAGTAAGTATCACTTTAGAGGACTTTTGGCTACAGAGATGTTGCAGCTAGGCTTGCCACCTTTCCTCAATTATTTTACTGGCCAGAGCAGGGATGGGTCCACAAGGGGCTGAGCTTTGATATAAATGGTGGTGGGCATGACTTTGGTGGGCTGCATAGAGGAGGGCAGGCTAGAGAGGGAGCTGGGAGAGGGAATAGGAGTGGGGTCAGGGGTGGATCAGAGGCCGGCCTGGGGCAGAGGACAAGTTATTGCAAATTTACTGGCAGCTGCATTGCCGGTAAATTTGTAATACCGGCCCTGGCCCTGGCTGATACTTTACCGGTTAGGCTAGGGAAATACCGGCCAGGTGGCAACTTTATACTGGCCAGGTGCAGCAACTTTACACTAATCCTATGAAAAGTATAATAAATTACAGGGGAAAGTAGGCCAACATATAAAACAAAGGAAGTTCCTGCTGTACAATCATAATCCCATCTGAAATTATGACTATCACATTGCACCATAGGGAATAATTAAACTGGGAGTATTTGTATAAACACTATACAATAATGAGCTACAAATTCAACAGATGTTTTAATTGAGACAACAGTGGTCTCTAAACAGTCGGAAACTGTAAATATCTCATTACAGGCCTGAATGTATCATTTCTATATTACAGATTAAAATGCTGTTTATGAACCAATGTATCATAATGCAAAGTGAATTGCATCCCCAACACAAGCACAGCAAATGTTTGTTCTTTCATCTCTTTTAGTTTTTATTCTTTCACCTATTAAAGGGGACGTAAAACAAAAAACAAAATGTAAATTATAAGTAATGCAACTACATGTAATTGCAATTGTAAGAATTGTCTGTCTGTCCCCTTCTGCACTACTGTCTTATGCTACAATATTTATGATTACATGTAAAACAACATTTTTACATAGGAAATGAGGTTCAAGCTTTTAACAATGCATTGCAGTTGTTGGGGGATTGTGGTCTCCTGGGTGTAAGATTGTCTTAGCAGATACACAGGTGGTTAAATAATGGCCATTAGCCAGTTTATTTAAGGCTTTTTCCCTAAAAACTAAATACAGAGAATCAAATCCTAAGCCTGTCTGACTACCTAATACACAGGGGATTTCCAGGCCAACACAGCTTTCACATTTTAAAGGAGACATATCCTATAAAAATTATGAATGTACCAGTGAATTATACTCCTACAGATATAGAAGGATTGTGCTTAAAAAGTTGTGTTTCTGACTGATTTATTGAGAAATTCCACAAAAACCCCACTAGCCGCGCCCATCTGTTCCACTTCCTGCTGGCTGAATTCTCTGGATGAGCTGGGGAGCCGGCAGCCCTCCGTACACTGCACTGTAGGATAGGAACCAATCAGCAGCTAGGCTTACCTGATAGGGAACTGAAGCCTGTCTGTGCTTGTGTGAGTGCAGGGCTGTGATTGGCTCTCCCCCTCCTACTGTGCTTCTGGCAGGGACCGTTAGGACACGCCCACTCTCCATTTCAAACTCAGAAAGATCTATAGGGAGCTCCAATAAAGGGGCCATTGTTACAGATAGGGTTAATTTTTAGCCCAAAGGGAAACCAGCACCGTATATTATTCATAATTGCCTACAAAATTAGGGTTTTCCCATTTATCCAATATGTCTCCTTTAAGTCTCTAAAAGCCAAAAACTCTCAAAATTCACAAAAGTAGCCTTTAGGAAAATATGGTGTTACATTAGGCTTCAAATATTTATTTATATGTTAAAAATACCAATAGCTAATTTGCAATTCTCTAAAAGCCAACTTTCTTCTTTTTACACCACCCTATGCTTTAATTTTAAGAGTAAAGCAATTTCATCCGTTTAAGTTTATCTAAAGCCAAAAAGCTTACACCAACTTCAGGTTGGCATACATTGATTCCGCATTTGGGACTCTGAATTCACTACAGTGGCATTCTGGAACAACAAAGTGTACAAAAATGCCATATTTATGAAACAGATTAAGATTTTAGTGAATCTGACATTTTTTTACCCCAGTTTAGCTCCAATAATATCTCTTAATCTTTTCTTAGGGAGCCAACCCACCCACAGCTGTAGCTCATTCACCCATGACAAGGGGACTCCTCAATTGCCCTTCGCTTTCAACCATCCCTCTGAACCCCATTGTTACATACTTTAATGCAACACCAGGAGCCAGAAATGGGTAAAAAGAGGCCACAGCATTTATTCACATTTTATCAAATAAATAGGACCTTGCCAGCCTCACCCCAAGGAAATATTCAAAGCCAGAATTCCATAAGAGGTCGCTACTATGCTCTGCCGTTCCTTACTATGCTGTTCCTCAGCACTATGTTATTATATCCACCACTGAGCATAGGCTGCCTCTACCTACAGAGAGGATGGCCCCAAACTCTGCTGCCAGCAGGGGCTGCACCTCCCACCATGAGAGAAGTTCAGCAGCCCTGCTGCCTCGATGATAAGAAATCCAAGCAGGCTGACACCTAGCACAAGCAGTAGTAGCATCTGTATCAATCAACCCACCGTGCAGTCAAAGGAGAGAAGCTCCTTTCACCCTCTTCTAAAATTTCCTGTGCAGTACTCTGGCAAGGTCCTACCGCCACAATGAGCCCAACCATAACTTTATAACTATTTGTTTTTCTTTTTGTATCACACATACTGTACCACAGGATGGAATAAAATTGGCCATTAGCTGTATGGTATAAATATTTATGTATTATTTAAATATAATGTATGCAAAACATAAATAAATACTTTCCATTATTGAAATACCTTTAAATAATCTATGACCGTGTGCAATTACAGGCATGGCCAGCTATGGAGGTATATTTATTGGACACGTCACAGCCTGGATTTCTATATATAATAGAGAGGATGCCTTTTTGGGCCCAGACTGACTCCCCTGCTGCCTAAGCGACTACAGTGTGATTAACTGCTGTAACAACAACAAGGAAACGACTATTGAGCAGCCTGCCCAAATAGTTCTACCCCCAATGCTAGTATAATAATGAGGAGTAAATGTGTATATACTGCAATTAATAACATTATGTAAAAGAGAGAGGTCTGCCACATGGTCCATGATACACTCACAGGGGCAGGGCCGGATTTCTCTTTGGTGCGCCCCGAGGCCGCCCCTGTGGGAGTCCCCCATGCGCATGCGCGAACGCGCACCCCAGTGCGCATGCGCAAACGCGCCCCCGGTGCGCATGCGCAAGCGCGCCCCCAGTGCGCATGCGCAAAGCGCCAGCTCCCCATTGCGCATGCACAAAGCGCCAGCGCATGCGTGAACGCTCTTTTTAACTCCCATACGGAGCAGTGGGGAGAGGTCCCGACTGCTCCGTATGGGAGCAAAATTAAAAAATGTTCTTGCGGCGGGGCGGCATGCCGCCCCTAAACTTCTGCCGCCCTAGGCCCGGGCCTTTGTGGCCTCTCCACAAATCCGGGCCTGCACAGGGGCAACTGTACTGTAATCCCCTCCTCTCTCTCTCTCTCTCTCTCTCTCTCTCTCTCTCTCTCTCTCTATATATATATATATATATGTGCCGAAACACAGTAGAACTACTTCTGCCCTAGTACTACACAGCCTGAATGACAATGTGTAGCCTCTACAGGGAATAACAGGGCCGCTAGAATGTGGTCCAAATAACTAGATGGCTATCTGGCAGGTTCTGAGTTAATAGTATATAGATAGATGACATCTGCAACTGGATAAGGCCCAGTAAAATTAAAGGTCAAACTGACAGCAGGCTGGCTTTGCCCTATTACTAACTGAGCCCCACCTCCAACTATAGCTCTCTGTATACTCCAACTATAACTCTCTGTATACTCCAACTATAGCTCTCTGCATACTCCAACTATAACTCTCTCTGTATAATCCAACTATAGCTCTCTGTATACTCCAACTACAGCTCTCTGTATACTCTAATTACAGCTCTCTGTATACTCCAACTATAGCTCTCTGTATACTCCAACTATAGCTCTCTGTATACTACAACTATAGCTCTCTGTATACTCCAACTATAGCTCTCTGTATACTCCAACTATAGCTCTCTGTATACTCTAATTACAGCTCTCTGAATACTCCAACTATAGCTCTCTGTATACTCTAATTACAGCTCTCTGTATACTCCAACTATAGCTCTCTGTATACTCCAACTACAGCTCTCTGTATACTCCAACTATAACTCTCTGTATACTCCAACTATAGCTCTCTGCATACTCCAACTATAACTCTCTCTGTATAATCCAACTATAGCTCTCTGTATACTCCAACTACAGCTCTCTGTATACTCTAATTACAGCTCTCTGTATACTCCAACTATAGCTCTCTGTATACTCCAACTATAGCTCTCTGTATACTCCAACTATAGCTCTCTGTATACTACAACTATAGCTCTCTGTATACTCCAACTATAGCTCTCTGTATACTCCAACTATAGCTCTCTGTATACTCTAATTACAGCTCTCTGAATACTCCAACTATAGCTCTCTGTATACTCTAATTACAGCTCTCTGTATACTCCAACTATAGCTCTCTGTATACTCCAACTACAGCTCTCTGTATACTCCAACTATAACTCTCTGTATACTCCAACTATAGCTCTCTGCATACTCCAACTATAACTCTCTCTGTATAATCCAACTATAGCTCTCTGTATACTCCAACTACAGCTCTCTGTATACTCTAATTACAGCTCTCTGTATACTCCAACTATAGCTCTCTGTATACTCCAACTATAGCTCTCTGTATACTACAACTATAGCTCTCTGTATACTCCAACTATAGCTCTCTGTATACTCTAATTACAGCTCTCTGTATACTCCAACTATAGCTCACTGTATACTCCATCTATAGCTCTCTGTATACTCCAACTATAACCCTCTCTGTATACTCCAACTACAGCTCTCTCTGTATACTCTAATTACAGCTGTCTGTATACTGTAATGAGTTGCAGTAGCAGCAGCTCAGTGTCACAGTCTGGATTTCTATATAATACAGAGGATACACTTTGGGCCCAGGCTGATTTCCATGCTGCCTGAGTGACTACAGAGGGATTAAATGCTGTAAAACTGTTAATATACAGCAAGAGACTACAAGCAGCCAAAGCCAGCAGTACAGTGAGGGGTTAGTGTATATATACTGCAACTAATAACATTATATTACAGAGTGCTTCTGACATCACTTCCCTCTCTTACTCCGCCCCCAGGCCAGCTTTCTCCTGCCTTAACTCTTTCCAAGCATGGCAGGAGGGGGTGGGGAAGGAATGACTACTCGTTCCAGGCCCCTCTAAATATATATTTTCATGTGGGGGGGGGCAATGCTTGCAAGTTATGCTGCTGCGTCTGTGCCCCTTGGTTGGGCAATGATGTTGTGGCAGAGGGCTGGCCTCCAGCTGGGGGTTCCAATTTATTACAGAGAGATATCAAGTTGGATTAATTTCTGGGTTCTGTACAGGCCAGTCACGTTTTTTCACTCTCATCTCAGCAAATCTATTTTGTATTGTCATCTCTTTGTGCACAGGGGCATTATTGTGTTGAATGAGCCTTCCCCAAACTGTTGCCTCTTTAAGTTTTTCATATTCATAAATGTAGCCTTGAGATTTACTGGGATCCCTAGACCAAAATTAATGGAAAACAACCCTCTACCTAACATTACCAACAGCATTGTGCATTTAGGCAAATAGCTTTATCCTAGCATTTGCTAAATCCAATCTGTCAGACTGCCCACGGCCGTAGCCTTTATACCAATCCAGTGACTGGCATTGCTCACGGTGATGCTAGGCTTGTGTGCAGCTGCTGACCTATAGAAACCCCTATTAATATTTCTTGTTTTGATGCTGCTTCCTGAGACACTTAAGAACTTGGCAGTGGGTGTTTTGCCTAAATATTTGTATCATATTTTTGGATATGTAGGGCCAGATTCAATTGTATGAGAAAAACCAGGCCTTACTAGATTTGCCTTACACTGGCATAAAGCATAGGCTGACAGTTGTAAAGAAAAGCCATCAGTGTAGGGTTGCCGCCTTTATTGGTGGCTAAAATTGAACAAAGGGGCAGGGCTGATGGAATCATGAGTGGGGCAGTGATGCTGGGAGGTTGGCATGATGACTTCAGGGATGGGCACGATGATGTCGGTTGGGGTTATGATGCTAGGGTGAGGTTTTAAAGGGAAAACCCTTTAGAGAACTGGAGTGTCTGGTTCAAAATTGGATGGATGACAACCCTAGTGCTATCTATATTCTGCCTAATAAGTAAAGCTGGCCATACATGGGCAGATCCGCTCGCTTGGTGATGTCGCCAAGCGAGCGGATCTTCACCCGATATCCCCACCTACTGGGGCCAAACGATCGAATTCTGCATGCGGCAATGGGGCAGTCGGTTCAGGGACCGCATCAACGAGCCGATGCGGCCCCCGATCCGGCTGGGTTTTCTAATTTCAGGCCAGATATTGGTCAGCCAGGCCCCTCGGTTCTGCCCCTACAGGGGCCGATAAGCTGCCGAACATCGACAGCTATAATCGGCCCGTGTATGGGGACCATAAGTCCTTTAATTAAAAAATTGTTTTCGCCGTTATGCAAATCTTTTCAATGATTCACTAATTTTCCAGTGAACCGAAACGGTACTTTTCATTTATTGGCCTAGCCCTATTGCTTGGGATTTAAAAGGCTGAAAACCAAACAGACAGTTAGGACCCACACAGGCTTGCGAAAAACCACACTGTTCCACACTGCTTTGCTATATAAACTTTGGCATGCCATGAAAACTACAGTAAAAGACCACAGTCCCAGAACCCAAAGATTCCCAAGGATGCCCATTGGTTCACTGATCTATGCCATGCTAATGCTTTCATGGTGATGCAAGCAGCTTTTTGGTACCTGATGAGGCAAAGGCCTCTTTTATGTATAGTTGTATATAAGGCATCTTTTACTTTGTGCCATATCTACTGTGTACAGTATATGTCTTGATATTCGTATCTAAAATGACAATAACCATGAACATTTTGTTACCATATGCATTAAATATGGGTCACACATTGTCATATACCTCTTCATAGCTTTGAAATACCATGGACAATAGGCTGAGTGCTATTTTCAACATATGAGAATTGGATAATTGAAGTAATGGTCCCGTTATGCTAACAACATACCATTGGTCAGACACAATTCATACTCATCTTCAAAAACTTTATCTTGTAGTTATAGAGTTAAACTTATATTCATATGGAACTTTGTTAAATCCCAGGCCAATTACAGATCTTTGCAATTGTTTTGGTATCCAAGGACAATGTCTCCAATGGCACGGCTACAGTATATTAACATACATTTTGAAAAGGATTTACACTTTTACACTGGCTAATAAATCATATATTGTACTGGCTTTATGTCTGATGGAATCATTTTAAAGCAGGTAAACTCTCTATTTTATGATTGCATTTTTCTCCATATATTAGTTTCACCCATTGCAGAGAATAGAATAACACTTTCTGGATGTGCACCTATTCTTTTCTTCTCCACCATGCAGCTGAAGCAGTAAAGGGGTAAATCTAGAGAAACTGAAGATGTTTCACTACTGATCTGAACAGCTTCTTCCGTTCAACTAATTGGTACGGAAAGTCCTTGTATTGAAAGAGTTAATATGGATTATTGGAAGAGTTTATATGAGGAGGACTTCTCGTAGCAGTCAGTGGAGCTGAAGAAGCTGCTCGGATGGATGGTGAAACATCTTAAATGATTTCTCATCAAGTCCAGTTGATCTAGATTTACTTCTACTAGATATACCATGACATGGCTGAATGAAAACCTTTATAGACAAATCTCCAGGATAAGCTCTGTTTTGGAAGCAAAAGGCCATATTTGAACAACCATTTCAAGTTAAAATGCTAACTTTCTATAATTATTCTCTTGTTATGGAAAAGCAGTCTCAAAGATGCATAAGAAAACTAGTAATATGTCTTCTAGTGTCCAAGGATGCAAGTATCAGAACACCATATGATGAACAACAACAACCCTTATCTATGTACAATATAGCTGCCTTAATGTCACATTTATTTCTCGATGACAGGAGAATGTCGTCATCGCCCTCCAATTAAAGAATGGAAAAATATTTAAGACTCTGTCATAATTAGATATGTTCTTAGTACACAATGGAAGACTTCAACAACACAGCAGTGAAGGAATTCATCCTCCTAGCATTTTCCAGGTTCCCCGAGTTGCAGGTTCTCATTTTCATTGTAGTCCTAGTCATGTGCATGATAAGTGTCCTCGGGAACTTGTCTATTATTGTTCTTGTTAAGACTGAACATTCGCTTCATACCCCTATGTATTTCTTTATCAGTGTCTTTGCAGGATTAGAAATTCTTTTTATGTCTGTCACCATACCCAAATTACTAGCTAATCTCGTTGCCGACTACAAAAACATTGCTTTCATTGAGTGTTTTGCTCAGCTTTATGCTTTTAACGCTTTCGGAGTAACAGAATGTTGTCTTCTTGCTGTCATGGCCTTCGATAGAAACTTAGCAATTAATAACCCACTACGATATGGGGCCATTATGAACCCCAGATTATGTTTAATGTTAGCTGCAATTCCATGGGTCGGTGGCTTTGTCATTGGGATCATCCCTATAATATTCACTGCAGACCTGGATTTCTGTGCTTCCAAAGAGGTCAATCATTTCTTCTGTGATTTGGCTGCTCTTCAAAATCTGTCATGCTCCGACCCTATCATCAGCAATGTAGCAACAAGTATAATAACTGTATTTGCTGGGCTTGCACCTTTCATGCTTATTATAGGGCTTTATATCCATATAATTATAACTATCTCCAGAATTAGGAATGTCGATGGTAAAAAGAAAGCCTTCTCCACATGCTCGTCCCATCTTATTGTAGCCAGTTTATTTTATGGAACTGTGATCCTTATGTACATCAGACCTTCATTCAGCGATTTGGACAAGTTCATTGCCCTCATATACACTGTTCTCATCCCATTTCTAAACCCATTTATTTATACACTGAGAAACAAAGATGTAAAGGAGGCCTTCAAAAAATTCATATTTCCAAAACATAATTTTAAAGAAACGAGCAACTAAGCCCTGATGAGTTCCAAGAAAAGTTCCAGGTTAGCATCAGTTTATATATTCTGATAACATATAGGCAAGCAACCAATATTTCTGGCATATTCTGTATATATGTATCTGCCATATACTGATATATATATATATATATATATATATATATATATATATATATATAGGTAAGCAGAGAAGAACGGCACTCACAGGAATTTCACACTGGAGACATCAGATGGCTTTTAAAGAAAGTGAAGTTCTTTATTAGTCCGACGTTTCAGTTCCTCCTGGAACTTTCATCATATATATACTGTATAGAAAAAGGCTGAGGCACACACTTATAGGGATTACAACCTGGGTGCAAATCAGATAAACAATGTAAATATGTAAAAAATGCTGATGCACACCAGGAAAATGTGAGGACCGAAACGTCGATCTAAATAAAATAAGTATCTTTTTTTTATTACATTTTCCTGGTGTGCATCAGCATTTTTTACATATATGTATATGCTACTTTGAATATATGTTTTGATTTTTCACAAGAAATCCCGGAGTTGCTGGTCTTTTTTATACTATTGGAACCCTTTACCGAGCACCCAAGGTATGTTATGTAGTGGTGTGCCATCCTTTGTGTGTATATATATATATATATATATATATATATATATATAAAATATTTGAAGAATACCGAAATCAAATGGCAAACAAACCCTTTCTATCTGACCAAAAAAATTCAGCAATATCTTTATTGTGAGGGTTATGTTAGTTGTATATATTAAAGATTAGGACAAATGATTTACTGTGCCCGCCATATGCAAACTGAATTCAAATTCAAAGGAACCTTTACTACCACTCCAGTAATTGTTATGGCAGGAACGGCTTACATATGAAAAGACATGGAAAGTCTACATGCCATTTTCAAATATATTACAGCATAGGGCTTATTTACAAATGGTGGAAACAGGTGCAAGAAACAGGTACAAGCCACCATGTTTTTTTTTACAGTTTGTACGTTTCTCCACCATAAGTACCAGTGGGCACCTGAATGGAGATTAAGGACCTGTACTTTCTGAACTAATACAGCATTACCTGCATTTAGTAAAGTTGTATTCATAAGGTGCAGGCTTGGGCCCTACCTGCCCTCCCAATGGTGCAACATTCAGTTTGACACTCAAGTTTGGTCCATGATGCCTACCCTATGGCTAAAAGTTAAAATTGGGCTGCTTTGTGCCAACAGGGCTACTCTCTATATTTTGTGGAGATCATTAAATGAAACATTCATCCTGAGTGATCAACATTATAGATTGCAAAAAATAATAAAATGTGTAGTATGTTACAAAATAGAGGGGCATATTCTAAACAATATCAGATTGCTTAGAATTGATATCAATATCAAAAATCTAAATCATCAATTGGTCTTCAATTTTTATTTTTATATTTTGGAATCATTTATTACATAAACCCAAAAACTGTTATGACCATTTTTAAATATAGTCCTAAATGTGTTATGAGTTGGAGTGGGCAGGGGTAATTTGAGGCAGTTTGTTGGCTGAATCATTACAGGTAGGCTGACTTATTTCCCAGCTGCCAAGACACCATTTTTTCTTCTGTGGAGGACTCATAGAGTCATTGGGTTACATAGTAACATAGTAACATAGTAAGTTGGGTTGAAAAAAGACATACGTCCATCAAGTTCAACCATAATGCCTATATATAACCTGCCTAACTACTAGTTGATCCAGAGGAAGGCAAAAAAACCCCATCTGAAGCCTCTCTAATTTGCCACAGAGGGGAAAAAATTCCTTCCTGACTCCAAGATGGCAATCGGACCAGTCCCTGGATCAACTAGTACTAAGAGCTATCTCCCATAACCCTGTATTCCCTCACTTGCTAAGAATCCATCCAGCCCCTTCTTAAAGCTATATAATGTATCAGCCAGCACGACTGATTCAGGGAGGGAATTCCAGAACCTCACAGCTCTCACTGTAAAAAATCCTTTCCGAATGTTTAAATGGAACCTCCCTTCTTCTAAACGGAGTGGGTGCCCTCGTGTCCGTTGGAAGGACCTACTGGTAAATAAAACATTAGAAAGGTTATTATATGATCCCTTTATATATTTATACATACTAAATATATATTTAGTTATCATGTCACCTCTTAAGCGCCTCTTCTCCAGTGTAAACAGACCCAACTTGGCCAGTCTTTCTTCATAACTGAAACTTTCCATACCCTTTACCAGCTTAGTTGCCCCCCTTCTCTGGACCCTCTCTAACTCAGTAATGTCCCGTTTGAGCACTGGAGACCAAAACTGAACAGCATATTCTAGATGGGGCCTTACCAGCGCTCTGTAAAGGGGAAGAATAACCCCCTCCTCCCGTGAATCTATACCCCTTTTAATACAGCTCAAAACCTTGTTTGCCCTTGCAGCTGCTGCCTGGCATTGCTTGCTACAGCCAAGTTTATTATCTACAAGGACTCCAAGGTCCTTCTCCATTAGGGATTTGCCTAGTGCAGTCCCATTAAGGGTATACGGGGCTTGCATGTTTTTACATCCCAGGTGCATGACCTTACATTTATCCACATTAAATCTCATCTGCCACTTAGCTGCCCAGATTGCCAGTTGGTCAAGATCCTGCTGCAGGGATGTCACATCCTGGATAGAATTGACTGGTCTGCAGAGTTTTGTGTCATCTGCAAACACTGATACATTACTCATAATACCCTCCCCTAAGTCATTTATGAACAAATTAAACAAAAGTGGACCCAGTACAGAACCCTGAGGGACCCCACTGAGGACCTTATTCCAAGTAGAGAATGTACCATTAACAACCACCCTCTGTACCCGATCCTGTAGCCAGTTTTCTATCCATGTGCAAACGGCTTCACTAAGACCAATAGACCTTAGCTTAGAAAGCAGTCGTTTGTGGGGAATGGTATCAAATGCTTTCGCAAAATCCAAATAGATGATATCTACTGCATCCCCACTGTCCAGCTTCTTACTTACCTCATCATAAAAAGCAATTAAATTGGTCTGACATGACCTGTCCTTCATAAAGCCATGCTGATTACTGCTCATAATGGCATTCTCCACTACATAATTTTGAATGTGATCCCTTAACAAGCCTTCAAATAACTTGCCCACCACGGATGTCAAACCTACAGGCCTATAATTGCCAGGCTGAGATCTTACTCCCTTTTTAAATATGGGAATGACATTCGCCTTCTTCCAATCCCTAGGTACCATACCTGATGAAAGAGAGTCTGAGAATATCAGAAACAAGGGCCACTGCAATTCTGCCCCTAGCTCTCTCAGTACCCGAGGGTGTATTCCATCTGGCCCAGGTGCCTTGTTTACATTTATTGTGTGTAACCCTTTAAGCACCATATCCTGTGCCAACCACTGTGTAGTTGGAGCTGAGGCAACAGTGCAGCTATTGGGTGGGACTTGGCCCTCTGGCTCCTCTACTGTATACACAGAAGAAAAGAACTGGTTAAGCACATCTGCCTTTTCTGTATCCGCTGTAACCATATTGTTATTATAACTCAATGGGGCCACACCCTCAACCTGCATCTTTTTACTATTAATATACTTAAAAAACTTTTTGGGGTTAGTCTTGGCCTCGGCCGCGATGCGCTCCTCATTTTCTATCTTTGCCTTCCGGATTGCTGTTTTACAACACTTGTTACAGTGTTTATATTCACTAAACGCAGCTACTGTCCCCTCTGACTTATATTTCTTAAAAGCTTTCCTTTTTTTCCCTATTAACTTCTTTACCTCAGAGTTAAGCCACATAGGGTGATTCTTAACATTTCTACTTTTTCTTATTAATGGAATAAATTGAGAACAGTAATGATTTAATATCATTTTAAATGACAACCATTTCTGCTCTGTATTTTTATCAGAAAACATAAAGCCCCAATCTATGCCCTGAAGCGCTGCCCTTAAGGAGCTAAAATTTGCCTTCCTAAAATTCATTGTCTTTGTTGCCCCCGTGTAAATTTGTTTCCTGCACCAAACATTAAATGAAATAACATTATGGTCACTATTACCCAGGGGTTCAACCACTTGCACATTTGCTATACATTCTGGGTCATTAGAGATCACTAGATCTAGTATAGCATGGTTCCTGGTTGGCTCCTCAACAACTTGTGACATAAAGTTGTCATGCAGCAAGTTTATAAACTTGTTCCCATTTACTGTCCTGGCAGTACTATTGCCCCAGTCAATATCAGGGTAATTAAAATCCCCCATTATTATCACTTGCCCCAAACTAGCAGCCTTTTCTATTTGCAACAGGAGCTGGGCCTCCTCCTCTCCGCTTACATTAGGGGGTCTATAGCATACCCCTACAATTAGTTTGGTAGATTCCTTACTATCTGTGAGAAGCTCAACCCATAAGGATTCAGCTCCCTCTGTTAACCCCATCACTTCCTCCCTAATATTTGCTTTTAATTCCTGCTTAATGAACAGACACACTCCTCCTCCTTTTCTATTGCCCCTGTCCCTCCGAAACAATGTATACCCCCCAATATTAACTGCCCAGTCATGGGGTTGCATGGTGAGACAGGCTTTCTCCTGACTGAAGACACTTTCGCCCACCATAGTAAGAAACAGGAGGTTCATAAGCCTATAATGTTACACATACTAGGTGGGGATATTGCTTTCTTCTGCAGAGGGCGTGCAATCTGAGCCAACATGCTCCCCATACTTCATGTCAGTAATACCCCTGACTGAGAAAATCTATTATAACACACTAGATAATCTATTCATCATTCTTATTTTTTCCGTAGTTAGAAATAAGTGTGCAATACAAAGATCATGGGGCATATGCAAAGCCACTGCAGGGTTGAGTAGCCTTTGCCAGTATGTTACCAAATGCCGCAGTTGATATGGAATCAATAACAGTGCAGCAATCTACAGGGGGTCTTGGAAATGCAGGATGGTTGTAGTGCTCCCTTACTACAGGATCAGACCACCTCTACTGGTCAGCTTTCTCTCTATCCCAAATATTATTTGAAGGTTGCAGAATAAGGAGGATCTATTTAGGTGGAACAACATTTTCCAAGGTTTTCCAACACTTATCTACCAAAAGCTACACAGTGCCACCACAGATGAGCTCATTCCTTAGTTGAGGAACTCTAAAATCAGGCTTTCTTCTGTTAAGCTGCCAAAGGGACAAAGGCTACCTAATGAGTGAAAGCTGAAATGCCAAGTTCTCACCCTTTTGTTCCCTGAGGAAAACACTATACCCTGACTATAGGTTCCACTTATATCCCTATTAGAAGACCAAATGCAGAGCAAAATATATCAGTTTGGATGGGTAAAATAATAATATTAATTCCTTTCTCTTCCTTTTATTTTTTATTGAAAATATAGTACAGCTGTTCATTTCTCTATAGAATAACCAGACAAAATGATTAAGATCAATTGTCGATAACATGACTTTTTTGACTTGAATTCTGATAATGGTCGTATGCTTCATTTTACACAGTACTGTATTTTTACTCTCTTTTCTGTATAATTGAAAAATAATATATGTTACAAAAAAAAAATAATATTAATAATAGTAATGATTGATGATGATGACTATTATTATTGTTATTATTATTGTTTACTCTGTGAAGTTATATATTTATTTAGAAACATGTAGCCCAAATAAGTTTACCATTTTCTTGTATGATCTGGTTTGCTTACTGAGACTGGATTGTTTTGTATGTTTTACCAATAAAACCTGTATTTTCTTGTAATCATATATTTTGCACATCCATTAAATCTATTAAATAGTTAACAGCAGCTTTCTCTGCCTGCTGGTGATGGACTGGGGTGCCAGGAGCCCAGCAGAAAACCTTAAGAAACATGTCTATTCTTGTTCTTGGTACCCTGGTGGCCTATTCCAATGCTTTCAGTTACTGCACTTCATTTTACAGTGGCTATTTTCTGCACTAACAAGGGGACGGCATCGAATTGGTTGCCTCAGGGTGGCATTTAGATTTGCAGTAGTTATTCCAGCCCCTGAAAACAGGCCAATGCAGTGGGCAGTAGATAATCTATTTATAGCTAGAATTATATTGGGTAGGCCATCAGTTTGGCCTCATACATGTACAAATAACCTACAGACTTGCCCTAAAGGGGCCAAGCCTGCAGTTTATATAACCCCATGTATGGCCTAGCTTTACTCAAGGGCACCAGGTTTGATAAATAGCTTGCAATTGTTTACATTGGAGTGCTCCCATTTTTAAGTATATTTATATGCATTATAAGAAACAAATCCTTAAAGAAAATCAATCATTGAAGACTGGATATGAATTTAGATTGCCAAGGTCTGTATTTTAAAACCCAAGAAAAGTAGTCATGGTGAGGGGTGAGCGTTTGGACCTTCTGCTACCTGAGGTTTGTTCTTCTGTGTTCTACTCCTTGAACCCAACTGTAAATACAGCACAAGATGCAGAGCGCTGCACCAGTACAAGGGGCCCTGTATTTAACACCTGCTGTATAGATATTTAATGTTGTTTAATATCTACATATAAAGATAGGGTTGCCAACTGTTCAGTTTTGGCCCAAACAGTTCAGTTTTTCTTTGGACCGTTTGGGTCTTAACTGAATGTTTGTTTTTCAGCCTTGTAAACCCCAACAATATTCAGGCCAATAAATGAGAAGCATTTAAATATTAAGATAGTCACTATTTATATCAATTATCTGGCTTATCATTAAGTAGAGTATAGGGCTAAGGTTGCCACCCGTCCAGTTTTGAATGAGACATCCCAGTTTTTCAGAGGACTGTCCCTAGCGTGCACACGATTTTCAATTGCAGACCCAAGTGATCTAACAATGAGTTAATGCCCATGTCTATACTGGGGATTGTTACACATAATCAATGATTCCAGTGGGTGCTACTGCTAACAAGCTCCCAGTAGTAAACGGTCTCAGCAAACTATATATAAGCTGAATATACACACCTGTGGCCTACTCCATCTTTCTTATGAATCCTCTTGGTGTATACTATGCCAATAATAGTGCTTGACACTTTTTTGCTATTTTTGCCGAATTCCATTCAGAAAATTGGCTTTTCTTATAATAGAAATATACAATACATATTACACAATATATAATAATATCACACAAAATGTTATACTATGATTTTTTAAAAAAGATTATCCGGTTTATATTCATTATATCATTATTGTGCTCAGTATATCAGCTGAAATATTGGATAATGGGACTCCGGACTGCATGGATATAGGAATTTGGCCACAAATCCACCGCCACTGAATATAACTTGGTAGGAATTTACACATTTTCACATTGCTGGTTTCAATCTTAGCTGTTTTTTCGTAATTTTCTAAAATGTATCTTTCCCTAATGCTGATTTCTTTAGTTTTACCAGTTCTTATTCATATCAGGTATGATGCGTTTAAGCAGGGACCCTTCTGTGTTTATTCTGTGTGTTACTCTGCAGGCCCCTGTCTACAATATCTGAAGTAGAGTTCTGTTCAGCACATTTGTACTTGTTTATTTTTATACCTACATCGTCACAAAATTATGTCACATTTGTCTAAAATGTTTGGTTTTGCATTGGTTTGAGTCCAATATATTAGCTGTAATGTGAGCATTAAGTTTGCCATTTCGTAGAATATGTGGTATGTGTATTACCCCAGTACTGACTGATATCCATGTACAGGTATGGGACCCATTATCTAGAATGCTTGGGACCTGGGGTTTTCCGGATAAGGGATCTCTCCCTAATTTGGGTCTTCATATCTTAAGTCTACTAAAAGATTATTCAAACATTAAATAAACCCAATAGGATAGCTTTGCTTCCTATAAGGATTAATTGTATCTTAGTTGGGATCAAGTACAGGTACTGTTTTATTATTACAGAGAAAAGGGAATCATTTAATCATTAAATAAACCCAATAGGGCTGTTCTGCCCCCAATAAGGGGTAAGTATATCTTAGTTGGGATCAAGTACAGATACTGTTTTATTATTACAGAGAAAAGGGAATCATTTAACCATTTAATAAACCCAATAGGATTGTTCTGCCCCCAATAAGGGGTAATTATATCTTAGTTGGGATCAAGTACAGGTACTGCTTTATTATTACAGAGAAAAGGGAATCATTTAACCATGAAATAAACCCAATAGGGCTGTTCTGCCCCCAATAAGGGGTAATTATATCTTAGTTGGGATCAAGTACAGATACTGCTTTATTATTACAGAGAAAAGGGAATCATTTAACCATGAAATAAACCCAATAGGGCTGTTCTGCCCCCAATAAGGGGTAATTATATCTTAGTTGGGATCAAGTACAGGTACTGCTTTATTATTACAGAGAAAAGGGAATCATTTAACCATCAAATAAACTCAATAGGACTGTTCTGCCCCCAATAAGGGGTAATTATATCTTAGTTGGGATCAAGTACAGGTACTGTTTTATTATTACAGAGAAAAGGGAATCATTTAACCATCAAATAAACTCAATAGGACTGTTCTGCCCCAATAAGGGGTAATTATATCTTAGTTGAGATCAAGTACAGGTACTGTTTTATTATTACAGAGAAAAGGGAATCATTTAACCATGAAATAAACCCAATAGGGCTGTTCTGCCCCAATAAGGGGTAATTATATCTTAGTTGAGATCAAGTACATGTACTGTTTTATTATTACAGAGAAATAGTTGCTTATAATGCAGTCTATGGGAGATTGCCTTCCCATAATTCAGAGCTTTCTGGATAAGTTGTTTCCGGATAACGGATCCCATACCTGTACAATACAATTTTATTGAGATTTTCTATATTTTTCACCCCCCCCCCCTTTTTTTTGTTAACAGGTGTTTCTGTCCTACACAATGGAGAATGCTAATACAACCGAAGTGACAGAATTTGTTCTCTTGGCCTTTTCCAACTTTCATCATTTGCAAGGATTGTTTTTCTTCATAATCCTAATGATGTTCATTGTATCAGTCACCGGGAATTTAGCAATTATTCTTCTGGTACAGTCTGAGCCCTCCCTTCATACCCCTATGTACTTTTTCATAAGCGTATTTGCGGCATTGGAGATTTCCTTTGTGTCTGCCACAATTCCCAAGCTTCTCGCTAACCTCGTTGGAGCCAGCAGAACTATATCTTTCGTTGGTTGCTTTGTCCAGTTGTACGCGTTTAACGCATTGGGGGTCACTGAATGCTACCTGCTTGCTGTCATGGCTGTCGATCGAGACCTGGCAATCAACAACCCCCTTAGATATGAAGCAATTATGAGCCACACATTTTGCATTGTTCTGTCTGTGTTTCCATGGATAATAAGCTTTGTCATTGCATTCATTCCCACAATCATTACAGCTAAGCTGGACTTCTGTGGACCCAACGAGGTTGATCATTTCTTCTGTGACTTAGCTCCGATACAGAACCTGGCTTGTTCCAATCCCTTTATTAGCAATATCAGCACCAGCATTGCAGCTGTCTTTGCTAGTCTAACCCCATTTATCTGTATCATTACCTGTTATAGCCATATTATTATCACTATTATAAAGATTAAGAACCTAGAAGGCAAACAGAAAGCATTTTCTACTTGTTCGTCTCATCTCATAGTAGTTGGTCTATTCTATGGCACAGTTATCATAGTGTACCTAAGACCTAAAGGCAGTCATTATGATAAATTTCTAGCCCTTGTCTACACTGCCATCATTCCAATGCTCAACCCATTTATTTATTCCTTGAGAAACCAATATATGAAGAATGCTATTAGGAAACTGAGTATAATTAGTGTTTTTTAAACGTTTAAAGATGGTTACAGATGGAAGAGATGATAGAGATGCATCTTGGGCAAACAGGTCATCACCATCCCCCATGTGTAATAAAAAGGCAGAAAGTTTGCCCAGGAGCAGTAACACATAGCAACCAATGGGATGCTTGCTTTTAAACAGGTGACCAGTAAATGCTACCTGCTCCTGATATTACATAACCCAGTGATCCCCAACCAGTGGCAACATGTTGCTCACAAACCCCTTGGATGTTGCTCTCGGTGCCCCCAAACCAGGGAGTTATTTTTGAATTCCTGACTTGGGGGCAAGTTTTGGTTGAATAAAAACAATATTTGCTACCAAATAAAGCCCCTGTAAGCTGATAGGGTGCATAGAGGCTGCCTAATAGCCAATCACAGCCCTTATTTGGCTCCTCCATGAACTTTTATGGTGCTTGTGTTGCCCCCCTGAGTCTTTTTACATTCGACTGTGGCTCACGAGTAAGAAAGGTTGGGGACCCCTGACATAACCCCACATAAGTTTCAATGGGTGTTGTTATGTGCTGATGTTTCAGGGTTAAAGTGTACACAAGCAATTTGGATAAATGCAATCCCTTATGAGATTCGTTTTTACAGTGTAAATGTAAAACTTGGTGCAAAGCAGTTGTTTCTTAAAAATAGTTTTTTTTTTGTTAATAGATTAAAGTCATTCTATTGACTCTCTATATTTGTAGAGGCCAGATATACTGTATAATATATATAGGGCAGATTCCAATGCCCTCTTTTCCATTTTAAATAGGCAAATTCATCTGTTCACAATGAAACAGGACTTCGTGACCCATAAACCATAACATGGGTATATTTATCAGGCAAGAGAACCTCGAGGTCAGGGACAGGGACGGTCTTACCAAGTGCAGGGCCCAATTGGATCCATTTCGTCGGTGCCCCCTTGCCCTAGGGCTGAGTGGGTAAAAATGGCCTTCCATTCCCTCTGTCCGAGTGACTGCTACCAATCAGGCTTGGGGGAAGGCTGGGCAGGTGGGGGACAATGTTCCCTCTAATATTTTTTAGGCTATGTGCACAAAAAAATATTTTGTGAAACTTCCGGTGACCAATGTACATACGTATGTGCAGCACCATGGAATATACAGTATATATATAGGTCTCGGTCATTACTCAATTTTAATTTGTTTGTAGTTCACAGCATACACAGCACAGGAATACATTTTCATAGTATATCGAAACATAGGGTGCTTTCTATAAAGAACTACTCTTCTGGTAAATAGTACAGGAAATACGAATACTGTCATTAATTTATGGTATCTCTCTGTACAGGCTATAAGCAAACTTAGTGTGCTGTTCCTGCTGAATTGTGCTTAGTACAGGGGAACCTCTATGTTGCCATAGTTTTATGGTATTTCTCTGTACAGGCTATGAGCAAACTTAGGGGGCTGTTCCGGCTGAATTGTGCTTAGTACAGGGGAACCCCTATGCTGCCATACTTTTATGGTATCTCTCTGTACAGGCTATGAGCAAACTTAGGGGCTGTTCCTGCTGAATTGCGCTTAGTACAGGGGAACCCCTATGCTGCCATAGTTTTAGGGTATCTCTCTGTACAGGCTATGAGCAAACTTAAGGGCTGTTCCTGCTGAATTGTGGTTAGTACAGGGTAATCCCTATGCTGCCACAGTTTTATGGTATCTCTCTGTACAGGCTATGAGCAAACTTAGGGGACTGTTCCTGCTGAATTGTGCTTAGTACAGGGGAATCCCTATGCTGCCACAGTTTTATGGTATCTCTCAGTACAGGCTATGAGCAAACGTATGAGGCTGTTCCTGCTGAATTGTGCTTAGTATAGGGGAATCTCTATACTGCCATAGTTTTATGGTATCTCTCTGTACAGGCTATGAGAAAACTTATGGGGCTGTTACTGCTGAATTGTGCTTAGTATAGGGGAATCCATATGTGCCATAGTTTTATGGCATCTCTCTGTACAGGCTATGATCAAACTTAGGGGCTGTTCCTGCTGAATTGTGCTTAGTACAGGGGAATCCCTATGCTGCCATAGTTTTATGGTATCTCTCTGTACAGGCTATGAGCAAACTTAGGGGGCTGTTCCTGCTGAATTGTGCTTAGTACAAGGGAATCCCTATGCTGCCATAGTTTTATGGTATCTCTCTGTACAGGCTATGAGCAAACTTAGGGGGCTGTTCCTGCTGAATTGTGCTTAGTACAAGGGAATTCCTATGCTGCCATAGTTTTATGGTATCTCTCTGTACAGGCTATGAGCAAACTTAGGGGGCTGTTCCTGCTGAATTGTGCATTGTCCAGTGGAATACCTATAGGGGTACACATTCAGCAACTGGTGCAAACTGCTAAAAAGTCGTATTTCCAAAGACTACATTATGCCAGAATGCCTGTTAGGGCTAGTCTGGTGGCTACAGACTCTCTCCACCTCCCTCACAGGGTTTTAGAACGTAGGAGATAAATGTAATTTTCAGCAAGTATTCCTAGAGTCTAGTACTATAAGTTAGACAAATGCACAAAAATGCTTTTCCAGCATCTGTCACTGTTGTTACATATTGCTTTTCTTCCCTTATTTTTTTCTATTATATAATAGCTAGCATTTCTCCTTTTCCTGATCATCCTTCAGTCTAGCAGCACTTTCCCTTATTCTTTCACCTCTCTCCATTCTGTTTCCCTTTCTCAGTCCCCCATTTAATATATTTCCCCTACATTAGCCATTCTTTCCTTAAACCAGCCAAAGTCAGTTTCAAAACCAGCCCAAAACTAGCCAAAAGTCGCTTTGAAAGTAGCCCCAAAAATAGCCCAATATGCGCAATGAAAATAATTTCTAAAAAATAAAAGTATATAAGGGAAAATATGCCTTTTTAAAGCATATAATCACTACCCAAGCCCTGCGCCCCCTCTCCAGTTGCTGTGATGGCTGATAATTCCCTGCTCTCTGTGCCCAGTCCATGCAGGTTATAGTTGTTTTGATTCTACAAGTTCAGCAAAAAGGAATAGGAAAGGGAACTTCTGTCTATAATTGCATGCTGGGTATTGTAGTTTTATATTAATCTTAGCTCTAGGCTTATTGTAAGATACAAACTACATTACCCAGCATGCACTGGGCTAGGCATGTCAGAGTAAAAAAAAACTAGGCTAGTTTCCAAACTACAAAAACTAGCCCAAATTTGTACCTTGGCAGTTTTGTACTTTGCAAACCCACATGGGCTTTAAATTAGTAGCCCAATTTGGCAGAAAACCCACCAACCTGGCAACCCTGCTGCACATAATGTTAGTTCTTGCTGGAAGTTGTAATCTGAGTACAGCAGCACAGGGATTGGATAGCTTGTTCAAACTTCCCCCTGTAGCCCATCCAATCCCTGAGTGGATGTACCGGGACTTTTACAAACCTTCTGAAGGGAGGGATCAGTCAGTGATTTTCAGTTTGTCAGGGCTCAATGTGCAGCACAGAACATTGGTGGGGGAGGATGTAAAAGCTCTGGGCTGTGGTGCGGGGCCCCCATTGGCACAGGGCCCCTATTGGGTGCAATAGGTACAACTGGCCAAAGGCCCAGCCCTGGTCAGGGATAAGATTTTCTAGTCATTTTATGCATAAAGTGCATAACAGTTTCCTATTTGCAGTCATTGCTAATTTGCCTTGTCTATTCCTATTTTCTCATTAGTCCTCACTAACCACTCCTAAAGACAATTGACCATTTTAAAGGAAATGTAAGCTCTAAAGACAAATTATTGTAAAAATGCTCAGAGCTTTTGGAATTTGCTTTATCTGTTTCTAGATTCCAAGATATTAGCAGTTTTTTTAATTGCTTATATAATGAATTTGAAAAGACACTTCTTTTTTTCAGAAAATGAATTTCCTGATTAATTAGCAGCTGTAAAACTAATGATATAATCTATACATTTGTGTAGTTATTACAAAATGTCACAAAAGCAAAGGGAAATATTGTTTTTGCTCTGAAACCGTATATTTTTTTTTTATATACGGTAGTTATATATTTATAGCTTTATTACTTTATTAAGTACTTTATTAAAATACTTAATGGGACTCACTTACCAACATGGACACATTTGCACCAGTACAGAACCATATTAATAACCATTTAGCAATTAGCGTTGACCTGTCTTCTGCATGTAGAATAATGAAAGCAACTGAAAGCATTTCTCTCATTGGTTATTAGCGTTACAGCCTAAAGAGCCTAAAGCCTAAAGTTGACCCAAGTCACGCTAAAGAAATTCTCCTTTTTTTATACAGGTGTGGGATCCATTATCCGGAAACCCCTTATCCAGAAAGTTTCGAATTACGGAAAGGCCATCTCCCATAGACTCCATGATAAGCAAATAATTCAATTTTTTAAAAATGATTTCCTTTTTCTCTGTAATAATAAAACAGTACTTTGTACTTGGTTCCAACTAAGATATAATTACCCCTTATTGAGGGGAAGAACAGTCCTATTGGTTTTATTTAATGGTTAAATTATTCCCTTTTCTCTGTAATAATAAAACAGTACCTGTACTTGATCCCAACTAAGATATAATTACCCCTTATTGGGGGCAGAACAGCCCTATTGGGTTTATTTAATGGTTAAATGATTCCCTTTTCTCTGTAATAATAAAACAGTACCTGTACTTGATCCCAACTAAGATATAATTACCCCTTATTGGGGGCAGAACAGCCCTATTGGGTTTATTTAATGGTTAAATGATTCCCTTTTCTCTGTAATAATAAAACAGTACCTGTACTTGATCCCAACTAAGCTATACTTACCCCTTATTGGGGGCAGAACAGCCCTATTGGGTTTATTTAATGGTTAAATGATTCCCTTTTCTCTGTAATAATAAAACAGTACCTGTACTTGATCCCAACTAAGATATAATTACCCCTTATTGGGGGCAGAACAGGCCTATTGGGTTTATTTAATGGTTAAATGATTCCCTTTTCTCTGTAATAATAAAACAGTGCCTGTACTTGATCCCAACTAAGATATAATTACCCCTTATTGGGGGCAGAACAGCCCTATTGGGTTTATTTAATGGTTAAATGATTCCCTTTTCTCTGTAATAATAAAACAGTACCTGTACTTGATCCTAACTAAGCTATAATTACCCCTTATTGGGGGCAGAACAGTCCTATTGGGTTTATTTCATGGTTAAATGATTCCCTTTTCTCTGTAATAATAAAACAGTACTTTGTACTTGATCCCAACTAAGATATAATTACCCCTTATTGGGGGCAGAACAGCCCTATTGGGTTTATTTAATGGTTAAATGATTCCCTTTTCTCTGTAATAATAAAACAGTACCTATACTTGATCCAACTAAGATATAATTAGCCCTTATTTGGGGCAGAACAGCCTTATTGGGTTTATTTCATGGTTAAATGATTCCCTTTTCTCTGTAATAATAAAACAGTACCTGTACTTGATCCCAACTAAGATATAATTAATCCTTATTGGAGCCAAAACAAGCCTATTGGGTTTGTTCAATGTTTAAATGATTTATAACAGACTTAAGTAATGGAGATCCAAATTACAGAAAGATCCCTTATCTGGAAAACCCCAGGTCCCAAGCATTCTGGAGGTCCCATACCTCTATATATTATTTTTTATTTAAATATTTACCAATATCTTTTTAGTAAGATACTGGCAAAATTCACAGAATACATTATCAAACCTAACCTGAGAACATGCCTCTTTAAACTGATTACTAGGAAATATTAACTATTCTAAGAATGTGCATTCACTAAGGGCCTTGTTAGGGCTCTCAGGCTGGTCCCTGCCTAATACTGTACAAAAGTGGCTCCCAAAAGAATTTAATTTGTCCCTTGTGCTTTGTAATAGTACAAAATGTGTGCACCTCCTCCAGCATGGATCTCTATAAAAGACATTTATAGGTGTATTTCTGAAAAAGGTTATCTTGTCTTATCAAATGTATTTAATGCTGATTTAGATATCAGAAGGTTTTCGTTGCCTCCCTTCTAAGAAGAAAGCCATTGCGATGTAAAGAGTTTTTTCTTACATTATTCACATTTGTTATGAAATGCTGGTGCTTAATAGGACCGACAAGCCTGTCCAAGGAGAGAATTTTCTTGCACTCGGCTGAAAAACGGTGTAGTATTTTATATGGCCCACCAAATAACTCATGTTCCTCTGTCTATTTTGTTTTCCAGCTTGGGTCAACAACGGAAGGGTTATTAAATAAAATGAACCCATATATATGCGTTTCTATAATTTTTACAGTAATATTTATGTGTTTAAATGAGGTTTAAATTTAGGGAACACTAGTCTATTGTGTAGCAACTGAATGTATACACAGAACTGCGAAGGCTATAGAAGTAAAGGACTTGAAAGCAGATGAAGATCAAATGTGTGTACAAATTTATGTGAAATTACTACAGTGTTTATGCCAGGTATGAAATGAATGTACAACTGGGTGTATATACAGCAGGGGTCCCCAACCTTTCTTACTCGTGAACCGCAGTCAAATATAAAAAGACTTGGGGAGCAACACAAGCACCATAAAAGTTCATGGAGGAGCCAAATAAGGCCTGTGATTGGCTATTAGGGGCCTCTATGCAAACTATCAGCTTACAGGGGCTTTATTTGGTAGTAAATCTTGTTTTTTATTCAACCAAAACTTGCCCCCAAGTCAGGAATTCAAAAATAACTCCCTGGTTTGGGGGCACTGAGAGCAACATCCAAGGGGTTGAGGAGCAAAATATTGCCCCCGAGCCACTGGTTGGGGATCACTGATATACAGTATAAATCAATACATCAATTGCAGCAGTTCCTCACTCCCTTACATGTGAAGAGCCTAGAATCAGATACTATTCAATGTTCTCATTTACAACATACTGTAAATATATTGTTAAACAAGTTATATAAAAGATCTTCTGTTAGTAATATGGTCTTCAACAACCTATTATTTTCTGAATTCAGTATGGACAGAAAATTCTGTTTTCAGTTCCATATTTCCCTGAACGTAAGTTTCTACATATACATTCTGAGCATATATGGTGTCATCGATTTTTATTTTTAGAGCTGGCCAACCCAAACACATTGGAAAGCCAAAAAAATTATTTTCAGACACCCTCTCTTATCCTAGGTACATATAAAATATTGAATCAGATGTAAAATGCTTCAGTTTTGTTTTACTTTATATGGCATAAATTTGTTGTACAAGTCCCCACATAGTGAGGGGAGACTTTGGCATTTACTTTTATCATCATTGGGTAAAGGGTTTTTCAATAGGGTGGTTATGTGAAGGTTATTTATTAAATCATTTTCTCCACTTTGGTGTAAAGGGTGGTTTTCCTGAACCAATTCACAAGGGGAAGGCAGAAGTTTGCAATACGGGGCTTTAGATGGCTAAAAGAACAATATTATAACTGGTTTGTAGTACTTATTCAAAAAGAGCTTAATATATTAACATATTTTTAAACAATAAATAAAATAAACTGCTAGGAATCCAACTTCGGGAATACAGGTATAGGACCCGTTATCCAGAATGCTCGGGACCAAGAGTATTCCGGATAAGGAGTCTTTCCGTAATTTGGATCTCAATACCTTAAGTCTACTAACAAATTAATAAAACATTAATTAAACCCAATAGGATTGTTTTGCATCCAATAAGGATTAATTATATCTTAGTTGGAATCAATTACAAGGTTCTGTTTTATTTCTACATAGAAAAAGGAAATCAGTTTTAAAATTCTGAATTATTTGATTAAAATGGAGTCTATGGGAGACGGGCATTCCGTAATTCGGAGCTTTCTGGATAACGGGTTTCCGGATAAGGGGTCCGAGACCTGTACTCTCTCTCAAGAAATTATATTATACGGTATTACTTGCACTTGTGACTTCTACAGTCAATGACCATTCCTTTACATATCTAGCATGATGATTGCAAATAAATGCATATGGTTAAGGGCTAGTTCTCCTTAAAAATAACCTTTACTGTGGTGTAGACAATGGTTTTGCAGCTGGTCTTTTTTTTTTTTTTTTTTGAATGATTAAACATTTTGTTTAGCAACTTTGCAGTTTGGAGATAAAACAATTTAGTTGCTAGTGTCTTTGTTACCTTAGCAACCACGCAGAGGCTTGAAAATGGAAAAGAAATAGAAGTGGACCTCTATAGGTGCAGGCCTCTACAGGCAAGAAAAGTAACAATATAGTTGTAGCCTAACAGAGTAAAATATTTTTTGGTCAGTTATTTTAACAACCAGATAGTATTTTATACTGCAAATGTGGACAAACAGTATAGAGAAGCACCAAATTCCAAAACTCTAGACCAAGTGCAAGGTTGCTAAGAACAGGTTATTCCATTAACTGTAATGAGAATTTCCCATTTAATCTGCCTTATTTAGTCCCAATGGAAGACATCAACAAGACAGATGCACATTACTTTATCCTACTGGCTTTCCAGGACCTCAACCAGTTCCAGCTCTTGTTTTTCCTAATCCTTTTTCTGATATACATAATATGTATAACTGGAAATGTTGCTATTATTGTTTTGGTTAAGACTGACATTTCTCTTCATACCCCTATGTATTTTTTTATTAGTGTGTTTGCAACTTCAGAAATATTCTTTGTCTCAACCACTGTTCCCAGTCTTCTCGTCAACCTAATTAGTGATTCCAAGAGTATTCCCTTTACTGGTTGCTTTGTACAATTGTGCGTTCTCGGTACCTTGGGAGGAACAGAATGTTATCTCCTCGCAGTCATGGCTTTTGATCGAGACTTGGCCATTAATTATCCTTTGCGCTATTCAGCTATTATGAGACGCTCTTTGTGCATTCAACTTGGAATGTTTCCATGGATCACCTGCTTAGCCATTGCATTAGTTCCAACCATATTCACTGCTGGTCTGGAATTCTGTGGTCCAAGGATACTTAACCATTTTATTTGTGACTTGGGCCCCTTAGTAAACCTGGCTTGCTTTGTGCCTTTCACCAACAAAGCTATTGCAATATTTACTGCAATATCTGAGATTGTTTTGCCTTTTATTATAACCCTTTTATTCTACATTCATATCATTGCTGCTATCATACAGATAAGGAGTGAAAATGGCAAAAAGAAAGCGTTCTCCACTTGTTCTTCTCATCTTATAGTTTCTTGTTTGTTCTATAGCTCAGCCATTATTGTGTATGTAACACCTGAGGGCAGCAATTCCGACAAATACCTTGCACTTATTTACACGGTGGTGACTCCTTTGCTGAACCCATTCATTTACACTTTTAGAAATAAAGATGTGAAGATAGCATTTACAAAACTAAATAAGACAATTTTACAGCACATTTTTGTTTAATTTCTGTATAAATATTTCAGATTAAATTTGAAAACAGCACCTAATGTGTCATGGGAATAAAATCACTTTACTCACCCATCTGTTATGAAGCTTGTTAACATGGAGCAGAAGCCCCTCTCTTGTCTGGACACATTCACATTAACCTAAAATAATGAAATATTATGGGATCAGAATATAATCTAGCAATGAATGTAAGTCTTTGCAAAATCGTGATCATCGCTGTTTCTTTTAAAGAGATCTCACATATGATTGGTGCGTGACCTGTACCATGAAATGTATACTTTGATGGTGAAAAGGGAAGCTTATTAAGGCTACTTTATGAACAAGCAGGCACTCAGTACAGGGTGGTGTTGCATTAAAGACACTTCTTACAGCTGTGAAAATGCCAGAAGGCCCCCAACAGATGTTTTAGGACCCCAAAATTTAGTAAAGCACCATGCTTGAATTGTGTAAACATATAATAAGCAGAGTCTGTCTTAGCAGTCATGGTAACTGTTTTTGTAACCGAGCCACACACACAAATATATGCAGTCGGGGAGCTTACCCCATTTATTGAGACCACCTTGATCAACGTTTCGGGGGGGGGATACACCCTCCCATCCTGATGAAGAGAGGGTGTATCCCCCCGAAACGTCCATCAAGTTCAACCATCATGCCTATATCTAACCTGCCTAACTTCTAGTTGATCCAGAGGAAGGCAAAAAACCCCATCTGAAGCCTCTCTAATTTGCTGCAGAGGGGAAAAAATTCCTTCCTGACTCCAAGATGGCAATCGGACCTTGTACTAAGAGCTATCTCCCATAACCCTGTATTCCCTCACTTGTACTGAGAGCTATCTCCCCTACCCCTGTATTCCCCCACTTGTACTGAGAGCTATCCCCCATACCCCTGTATTCCCTCACTTGTACTAAGAGCTATCTCCCATACCCCTGTATTCCCTCACTTGTACTGAGAGCTATCCCCCATACCCCTGTATTCCCTCACTTGTACTGAGAGCTATCTCCCCTACCCCTGTATTCCCTCACTTGTACTGAGAGCTATCTCCCCTACCCCTGTATTCCCTCACTTGTACTGAGAGCTATCTCCCATAACCCTGTATTCCCTCACTTGTACTGAGAGCTATCTCCCATAACCCTGTATTCCCTCACTTGTACTGAGAGCTATCTCCCCTACCCCTGTATTCCCTCACTTGTACTGAGAGCTATATCCCCTACCCCTGTATTCCCTCACTTGTACTGAGAGCTATCTCCCATACCCCTGTATTCCCTCACTTGTACTGAGAGCTATCTCCCCTACCCCTGTATTCCCTCACTTGTACTGAGAGCTATCTCCCATAACCCTGTATTCCCTCACTTGTACTGAGAGCTATCTCCCCTACCCCTGTATTCCCTCACTTGTACTGAGAGCTATCTCCCCTACCCCTGTATTCCCTCACTTGTACTGAGAGCTATCTCCCATAACCCTGTATTCCCTCACTTGTACTGAGAGCTATCTCCCCTACCCCTGTATTCCCTCACTTGTACTGAGAGCTATCTCCCCTACCCCTGTATTCCCTCACTTGTACTGAGAGCTATCTCCCCTACCCCTGTATTCCCTCACTTGTACTGAGAGCTATCTCCCCTACCCCTGTATTCCCTCACTTGTACTGAGAGCTATCTCCCCTACCCCTGTATTCCCTCACTTGTACTGAGAGCTATCTCCCCTACCCCTGTATTCCCTCACTTGTACTGAGAGCTATCTCCCCTACCCCTGTATTCCCTCACTTGTACTGAGAGCTATCTCCCCTACCCCTGTATTCCCTCAGTTGCACTGAGAGCTATCCCCCCTACCCCTGTATTCCCTCACTTGTACTGAGAGCTATCCCCCCTACCCCTGTATTCCCTCACTTGTACTGAGAGCTATCTCCCCTACCCCTGTATTCCCTCACTTGTACTGAGAGCTATCTCCCCTACCCCTGTATTCCCTCACTTGTACTGAGAGCTATCTCCCCTACCCCTGTATTCCCTCACTTGTACTGAGAGCTATCTCCCCTACCCCTGTATTCTCTCACTTGTACTGAGAGCTATCTCCCCTACCCCTGTATTCCCTCACTTGTACTGAGAGCTATCTCCCATACCCCTGTATTCCCTCACTTGCTAAGAATCCATCCAGTCCCTTCTTAAAGCTATATAATGTATCAGCCAGTACGACTGATTCGGGGAAGGAATCCCACAACTTCACAGCTCTCGCAGTAACAAACCCTTTCCAAATATTTAAACGGAACCTCCCTTCTTCTAAACGGAGTGGGTGCCCTCGTGTCCGTTGGAAGGACCTACTCGTAAATAAAGCATTAGAGAGGTTATTATATGATCCCCTCTAGAAACCTCCTTGAAATGGAGAACTTTTTAAAAGGTAGTTCACCTTTACATTTACTTTAAGTATAATGTAGTCAATGATATTCTCACATCGATATGCGAGACAATTTGAAATTGTCTATCATTATTTATTTTTTATGGTTTTCAATTATTTAACCTTTTGTGCTGCAGCTCTCCAGTTTGGTATTTAGACAGTTATCTGGATGCTAGGATCTTATTTGCCCTAGCAACCAGGCAGTGTTATGAATGAGAAACTAAAATATAAATAGGAGAGGGCCTGCATAAAAAGATATGTAATTAAAAGTAACAATAACATAAAATTAAAGCCACACAGAACAATAGTTTTTGGCTGCTGGGGTTTGTGGCCCCCATTTGAAAGCTGGAAAGAGGCAGAAGACGAAGGCAAATAACTCAAAAACTATAAAAAATAATAACCAATTGCAAAGTTGCTACGGCTTGCATTGAGTCCAAAGGACTGTACCTTACACCTGACCCTGAAGACAGTTACAGTTGCTCTCTAAGTAATAAGATAACCTATTTTATTTTGCTTTACATATAAACTGGTACAGGTATGGAATTCCTTATCCAGAAACCCATTATCCAGAAAGCTCCAAATTACAGAAAGCCCATCTCCCATAGACTCCATTTTAATTAAATAATTCAGAATTTTAAAACTGATTTCCTTTTTCCCGGTAGTAATAAAACAGTACCTTGTAATTGATCCCAACTAAAATATAGTTAATCCTTATTGGATGCAAAACAATCCTATTGAGTTTAATCAATGTTTTATTGATTTTTTAGTAGACTTAAGGTATGGAGGTCCAAATTACGGAAAGACCCCTTATTCGGAATACCCTTGGTCCCAAGCATTCTGGATAATGGGTCCTATACCTGTACTGCCCTAGTTGCTTCAAGGGATTAGATTGATCTACAGTATATTTGGGCAGTAATGTGATCTGTGCTATACTGTATGTTCTGGACATCTACTGTAGAAGAACTCATGTGTGGATAGTTCCAGGGTCAAAATGAGTTGGTCTGGACTTTGTCTAAATCAACTAGGGGCACATCTATTAACATTTCAGAGCTAGTGTAATAAAACATCACTTACCGGCGCGACGGGGATGCCCGCCGCGCTGTCCTCTCCTTGTGCTGGCTGCTTCCTATTGCGCGCCGCGCGTGCACCGCTGTAACTTATAGGCGCATTCGCGCTGACGTGACGACGTCAGCGCGCAATGGCGCGAAGTTTAAAAATATTTAATGGGACTTTGTTTACTTTTTCGTTGCCCGTGATAGGATTGATTCCTGGTGCCTTTCCTGAGCCTTGTGCATTTATTCCTGTTCCTTGCTAGTGCTTTCCTGTGTTTTTGACCTGGCCTGTCCCCGATAATTCTGATATCCGTATTCTGACCCCGGCTTGTTCCTTGACTCCGATTTGCCTCATCCTGCTGTTTGATTATCTAGTTGATCCTTGCCTGTCTGACGATCCCTGTTTTCCGCCTGCCTCGACCCAGCCTGCCTGACTACGAACTTGCCTAATCCTATTGTACCGTGATCTTCGGCCTAACTGACTTTTACTACAGTCGTGCCCCTTTGCTTGCCAGAACTCCTCGCCTCTTTCCTCTCTTTAAGTCCAGGTGGCATCTGAGTAGCTGAGGGCTCCTCCCAAAGCCAAAGGCGGTCACAATACTGGTGAAGCTGAGCCGAGACCAGGGAACTTTGCATCAGTTCTGGTTTAGGGTGCCGACCGTGACAGCTAGATTTTCTTGCAAAAAAACAGTGTGATCTGCTTTGAGTTTTAGAAACTCAACAAATTCAAAGTGAACAAGTCTTGAGAATGTGAACAAATGCGAACAAAAATGTGAATAAAAACTCATCCAGTTCTTTCTTTAATGTGCTAGTGATCAACGTGAAAAAAATCACAATTGTGACTTTAAAACTGATAATTAGACAGCCATGGGCTATGTTACAGAAACCCTTCGTATGAACTAAATGATGTGTAAGATGAACAAAAGAGGGCCTAAATTGCTGGGGTCTTGCAGGCTATGAGAAAGTATACTAAAAAACAAAAACATTAAGAAAATGAAGCCCGATTGCTCTGTTAAGGTGGCCATACATGGTAAGATTTGCTTGTTTGGTGAGGTCACCAATAAGCAAATCTTGGGTGGGTGATATTGTGCCCATCAATGATGGGGATAGGAAAAGTAAGAGTGAGGACCATATCAATGAGCCGATGCAGTCCACAAACCAATGAAAAATCAAGCCTGTCTGGGCAGATAAGCTGCCGTGTGAATTGCACACAAAGATTTGCAAATGAGATTGCGGTTTGTGTGAGCAGGCCCTCTTTGTTTGTTTATAGTGCGCAGATATTGCCCCAATTTTGAAATTTGCTAAATCAGTTTAGCAAACATTTTGTAGAGTTGTGCATAAATATTGACAATTTGTGAATATACCATATTTATAAAAAATAATCACAATTATGTGTGCAGACTAAATGCACAAGTCTTGTCCAGCTTTATAAATATAAACACGGGCAGGGCAAATATGTTCACTGTGCCAATAATTCTGGGGCTGCACAAATTTTATAAATGACCACCAGTGTCTTAAAACTAAGAGACCTCTAGGTTGTACCTCCAAAGAAGACTTGACCAGTAAAAGTCCATGAATGCCTGCTCAATATCCTGGCACAGTGGGAGCTTATGGGGCATCAGATCTCACCTTTGCAGGTACCTTGGCTTCGCTAAATGATGTTCACATTTTTATGTTATTTGTTGGTTCAATACCAGCTCCTGCTTTGGGCACCAGGCTCTGAATCTCCTTTGGACCTTCCTCCTTTTTCTCAGTCTTCCTTGTTATCTTTTATTATCCCTAGGCTTCCCTGTGGCTACAGTGATGTCCCTGAATACCCATGTTTAGCCAAAATGATAATAATTATAACAATAAGTATAATTTTTTCGTGGAAGTATGTCGAAATAATATTCGCTGCAAATCCATGTCTGCGAATAATGAAAAATAATATATAAACACTGATTAGAAAGTAACTAAATAAAAATAAACATTGATATCCAAATTTACGTATTATGTATTACCTAATCTAACCCCAGTCTGACTTCCATTGGGAAATTGGGAAACCTATGCACCACTGGAGAGTCAACACAGCATAAACATTCATTTGAGTCCTTTATTTATCTATTCCTCACAACATAATTCAGGGGTGACTGCCCCTAGTGACATATTTGGGGGGGTTACTCTCTATCCCATATTTGCTCTTCTACAGAAATGTCTCCATACAGATTCCAAACATCGCTTAATTATCAGCCCCAGCACTACAACTTCCCCCATAGCCAACCCAAGAAGTTCCAAAACTGAACTCTTTAAACCTTACACTACTCTCAGAATTACCCCTCAGACCTCTTCATAACAGCCCTATAACCGCTCTATAATTCTCATTCAGAAGACTCCAGTGCTACAACTAGATCTCTTAATCCCAATATCATAGCTTCAACAGGCCAATTCACTCAGCCTCATGCTTCATTATTAAAAGGATAATGCACCTTTGAATACTTTATAAAATTGCAATTTTTTTTTACAAATTTAAATTTGTCTTGGAAATGCAATAGACCATGTGCTAACAGGTGTCGAATGTTGGTCTTTTTTTCCTGTGTTAACTGGAACAGACATAAGGCACCAACGTGGGAAAGGAATTTGGCTGCATCTGTACCTTGTACTTGTAATTAGGATGCATGAATCCATATCAGAGGCAAAACAATCCTATTGGTTTTGGTTATTGTTTAAATGATTTTTAGTAGACATAAGTAGACTTGAATGGTAATCCAAATTATAGAGATTCTTTATTTGGAAAACCCCAGGTCCCAAGCATTCTGGATAAAAGTGTAAGGAGCCTCGGCCAACTGGCGTGCATTCCTACCTCCATGTAGGTGTGCTTCCCAACGTGTCCATCTTCAGTGCGTTCCGGCGCACACTGTCTCTAGGCATGCATGCACAATGACACGTGGGACTGCGTTGTGACATCACTGTGCCAAATTTGAATTTAAAACTGGTGTTTCCGGAATTAATCTCGGCCATGAGTAGGATCCCTGTCAGTCCCATCGCAGAATGTCCGAGGCCCCAAAAGGGCATAGGTGAATACTGGGGTTGGCAGGGCTCTCCTGTTTTGCCTAAGAGGCTACTCCTGGCAGTTATGGGCTCATATATATTACAGTCCATAACAAATAGATTCTATACCTGTATTTGCATCTATAAATGGTTTTCCATACTTGACCCTTGCAAGAAAATACTGGTTACCCTAGTAAATTCATGGACTGTTTCCATTTTTTACATGTTGAACTTGAGTTCATAAGCTCTGTAATGTTCTATAATTTTAGCAGAGACATGTGACAGTAGATGATAAAGAGGGTTATATCTGGGGCTGGAGCTAGAACTATGATCTGATTATAAACTACTTTGGGCCCGATTCACTAAAGTGCGAAAAAACGTGCGCTATTTTTAGCTTGTGCTAAAAATTTTACCGCTTCTTAATTTTGGCGACTTTTCGCACGATTCACTATTAGTACACTTGCGCTATTTTACGCGCGGTATTTCATGCGATATTCTTGTCGCGATAAATAGCGTGCGCGGTATTTATCGCATGCGACATTATGCACGCGACAATCGGCAGCATAAAAATGGCGACATTTTGCCCTGGGAGAGCACAGAGTGCTAGAGAGGTGCTGTATAAAAGTTTATTTGCAAAGAAACCCCCCAAAAAACTATAAAAATATAAGTAAAAAAAAAAAAGAAGTGCTAGAGATAATAAAATGGGGGGGGGGGGGCATTTAAGAATATTTAGCCAAATACTTAGGGGTCCGTTTGCTAAAGTGGCTTAAATTAAGTGGGAGATTTTAGACACAGAATAAATGGCAAATATGTTATGGGCACTTTATTAAACGGGGACAAATATAATATTGCAATTATTCTGGCAACAAAACATTGGATTGGCAGTTATCACACTCGCCAGAAAATACGCTACGTACTAATTAACGCAAGTTTTACTATTCAGCAAAATGGGCTAAAGACAAAATTGTTGGCAGAATATTTGCAAACATTTAACCCATATAGCATATTGATGCTGTTACTGCTAAATGTAAGAGTGTAGGGGAAACTACATGAAAATATAGAATACCATATCAAGGAAGGAAAAATAATGAGACGTTACTCAGTTCAAAAGTACAAAAATAAAACAACTTTTATTTTTACAATAAAATGTAAAAAAAACTTTAAATATAAAAAAATAAAAACTTAGGGCTTGCTGCCCATAAATGAGTCAACTTTCTGCTCCACTCTGGCCAACTGGGCCTTCATGGAGACAAGGTCCTCTGGTATGGACCGAAGAGTGAGGTCCAAGCTGGATGTTGATGTCTGGGTCCCCACTTCTTCGGTCGGTGGACTTGCCTCAACCCAGTCTTCGGCCAGGAGAGCAGAAATCTCCTCGGGGGCCTCGGGTGGCTCGGGGGCCTCAGGTGCCTCGGGTGGCTCGGGGGCCTGTTGTGCGGCCTCGGGGGCCTGTTGGGCCTGGAGAGCCTCTGCACCCTGGGGGGCCTGGGGTTGGGCCTCTGGATGAGGCGCTACATCCAGCTGAAGGTCTGTGAGATAATATTGCAAGATGTTAGTTAAATATATTATACATATATATATATATATATAGAAATCTTCAATGCTGCAACAGGCACTCACGAAAAAGCAAACAACATTGCCTGGGTGCAGACCAAAAATAGCAGTAATGTATACAAAAATGAAAGGTACCGCACTCACAGGACTTAAGAAGATCAAAATTTTATTTTACTTACAGGGTTGTATCTAACGTTTCGGCTGCCACTGCAGCCTTTCTCAAAGACAAGAAACAAATGTGAAGGTGCACCTTATAAACGCAATATGGCGGGAAATAGTGACGTCATAAAGTGAAAAAAATTCACTGTAAACATTACAACACAACTTGAGGTAAAAACGTAATAAAGTAAAATCAACACACACACAAAGACAAGGGGAGAGTGCGCAAACATAAAGGTTTAGGTAACAATGAGACAACAACATAGACACCCTTTGAGGCAGTGATCCGAAGTATACAGTAGCTCAACTACAACTCGCTGCTTTTGGGACTAGTGCAGTTAATAGTTGTAGTCAAAAAGTGGCCGATCGTGCTCAGGGCAGAGTTACTGCCTACGTGCCAGAGGAAGGGCTGGAACACCCCTTAACTTGGGAGCACCGTAAGAAAAGAAACAAGAGTAAGGACCGGTGTTAGGAGCAAATCGTGTATTTGGTGGGCGTGGCCTAACTAGAGCCGCCGCTTCGCATGTTCAGCTATTAGAGACGGTGCTTGTGCGGCTCTGCAGAAGCTCATAATGTGTGGGTGAACGGGGAAGGCAGAATCGCTTACCGGAGTTGCTAGATGCGGTACGCAGAGTCCGGACCAGCACTCATAGGATTGCGAAAGGGGGGCGGAGCCAGGATATCCAGCTGTCATTAAGTCACCCAATCGGCGCCCGAGGGGCGGGACCAGGTTGTAAACCTGTCACACTATCACTCTATCAGCGCCTGGTTCTCGACATAGTATCAGCCAGTGGGGATGCCAATCTAAATGAATCAGGCTGAGCTTCTGGAAATGGAGGTAGGGCTGTACACGGGCACTCGGCTGGTTCACAGATACGCACGGTTGAACCTGACTCATAGTCGGTCAACTTGGCAGTATCGTGTTCGCTATGTTACCGTGTGCATCCATGGAGCCCCCTCAGCCTTTTTTCTGGCATGAGCCTATAGTACCTATAGCTAATAAAGCGGGCTGGAACATCAGCTCGTGTCATACTTATAGGGACTGGTGCTTAATAAAGTAATGGAAAGTTATGCCACTTTAAAAGGTTAAGGACATACTGCAGGTATCAGTAGAAACGCGGGTGTCAGTTGAAGAGCTACACGCATACATCGGACAAACTGCCACGGGACCCAGATGTGAACTACAGACACGGGGACGGGTACAAAACACAAAGACAAAGGAATATGTAACTTGCTGGGCACACAGTTCCGGGATAAAACACCCCAGGACTGCTCTCAGTTACAGTTGCCAAAATGTTGCAACAACAGTGGCTAGTTATGTCATAGAAAACAGTTACTAATTATAACAAGACAAAACTGATCATATAGTAGCGATAACAACAAGCTCAGCTTCACAGTGATACATCATTTCAAATAGAAGGAAGCGTAGGATACCATTTCATTTAAACCATGTGGGTTAACAGTATTCAGTCTGTGTATCCACTTCAGTTCTCTCTGAAGCAGTAGTCTGTCTCGATCTCCACCACGTCCAGGAGGGGGTACACCAACTGAGTTTCTATTGTCACTCCTACATCACTGTTTAACTCTGAACTATTTCAAATTTGAACTATCTTATTACTTACAGACGAGTGGCACGAGTATGGGCTCGAATGTCGCGCCCGCATTTGCGAATCTTTTTATGGCACATTATGAACAAACACATCGGTGGCAGCCGAAACGTTAGATACAACCCTGTAAGTAAAATAAAATTTTGATCTTCTTAAGTCCTGTGAGTGCGGTACCTTTCATTTTTGTATATATATATATATATATATATATATATATATATACATTCATACACAAAGGGCCACCATCATGAATAACGGGGCCCCTCACAACCTAGGAATAGGTCAAAGCAGGCACTCATGTATAACGAAGTAGTAAGATAAATGTAAGGTCATGCACCTGGGATGTAAAAAGAAGTAAGGATTGTTTACAGTGAGAGCTGTGAAGTTGTGGAATTCCCTCCCCGAATCAGTTGTACTAGCTGATACATTATATAGCTTTAAGAAGGGGCTGGATGGATTCTTAGCAAGTGAGGGAATACAGGGTTATGGGAGATAGCTCTCAGTACACGTTGATCCAGGGACTGGTCCGATTGCCATCTTGGAGTCAGGAAGGAATTTTTTCCCCTCTGCGGCAAATTAGAGAGGCTTCAGATGGGTTTTTTGCCTTCCTCTGGATCAACTAGAAGTTAGGCAGGTTATATATAGGCATTATGGTTGAACGTGATGGACGCATGTCTTTTTTCAACCCAACTTACTATGTTACTATGTAATAATTTTGTTTTTTTTGGCATCTAAGACCTGAGTGTGCAGCATATTCTTTCTAGTTTTGTACATATATATATATATATATATATATATATATATGCCCTCTTTCTCTCGTGGACCCCTACCATCCCCAGCGGCTGCCTATCATAGGATGAGCGCAGGAGATAGCGGCAAATGTAGCGCCTCTCCACCAGTCGTAGCTCCGATACCCCAGGCATGTTTACTCTCTCAATCACAGCAGGCTCTGAAACAAAATGGCCGCAAGTCGCGCCCATCACGAGATTACAAATGGCGGATAGTCGCCAAAATATAACGTGTAGTGTATTTGTTGCGACAAAACGCGCAAATATATACAATACAGCGATTAAATATTTACTGCTATAGAACTGTATATTTTGGCAACTAAATATTTACCACTATTCTCCTGTATATTTTTGCAACTAAATTTTTACCACTATTGTATTGTATATTAGTAGCGAAATGCCATACATGCCAAGACTTTATTGAAATTGAGTAAAAAGACACATACTTGAATAAATAACACTGTAAGTCCATATTTTATTGGCAAAAACTAATTTACTGTACTTTTGTATAATTTTTCGCCTGCCTGTAGTAGGTGTTAATTTTCGCATAGCCGAATGCGATATTTAGCGCGCAAAAGTTATTGTGAATCATGCGATCGTATTCTTTTCAGCGCGGGAATAAACGAATGCGGTAAAACTAGCGCGAGAAATACCGCATGCGAAAATGGCGAGTTATCGCACGCGATAATACTATGGTAAATCTCGCGCAAATTTTCGCGTCTTTTTTACCGCAAAAAAGCGTGCGATAATTTGTATTGCACTTTAGTGAATCAGGCCCTTTGTGTCTTACAGATTGATAGTCCCAAAAGGTTACTATAGAAGGTAGTATGTGTACTTTCAAGATTAAGAAAGAATACCGTTATCAACAAATAAAATAACACTTTTATTGTGTTAAGGACCTTGTTAGCTGTTTGACGTACAGTATATTTCTTGTTAACAGGTTGCAGATCAAATATTAATCTCAAGGGGAACAAATTCCCCTGTGAAATCCCTTCCTGTACGATGGAGAACGTCTCATCACACGCCTTCTAATAGGAACATATATAAGGCATACGTTCTTTAGGACTTGGAACCTTTACTTCTTGAGAGAATGAATGCTTATACAAATTAAATCAATGTACCTCTCTTATTCACTTCAGACTGGAAAATTGGCTTTTCTACTGTTACATACCTTAATATATTTGTTTTTCTGCTCGTTATTAGGGAAAATGACCATGTAAAAGAGCAAAGATATCTGAGAGGGAAACTGAAGGTAAGATTATTTTTTAGATGATTTACACCCCTAACTTGTATGGCAGATCTCTATCTCTTTTTGGTGGATAGGATTCTTTCATAGTGTCCTACCAGCCATTCATTTACTGGGTCATCCAGTTTAATCACTTTGTTGTTAATGTGAAGATTCGTAAGGATTTCAGTCTTGGGTCACTTTATTGCCATTTGAGAGATTTCTAAATGTATTTATTTAGTCTGCTTTCCAATATATCCTTATTCAATTTCTCTATGTGAGGGCCACAGACTACTTTGAATTTTGAGATCATCTTTAGCCATTCCACTTAACCCATTTAGTCATAAATCTAAGAATTATGCTCCTTTTTAGTCAGTGTTGAAGAGCTCAGACTTATGTTCTATGTGCAGCATCATGCTATAAACAGTACATTAGGCAAGACGAAGGGGGTGACCTACTGGAGTTTTTCCCTTAAGCAGAACTAGGGACCCTGATCCCCATAACAGTGTATAAACATCGGATTAACAAAGAATTGCAGCAACTGATGATTCTTTGTCTCTCTTCTAACAGGCATTCTATGTCACAGCTACAGCCTGATTCTTGTTTCTTTGTTTTTTTTTTCCTCCAGAGACAGATTAATCCCAGTCTGAGCTGCTCTGTATTTATTCTGATAAAAAAAAGCTATATTGGAATTATTACATATCACTGTACTACAAGGCATTAGAGTATCATATATGTTTTAGGTCATTAACCCCAGTGATTGGATTTGCCTTTATTTTCCTGCTTTTTAGGTCAACAAGTATCTCAGTCTTTCAATATAGCCAGCCTTCTGCCTATACTTATTCATATAACACTTTTAGTGGACTTTTTGGACTATGTTGTATTTAAGTTCTTTACCTATTTACAACTCTAAACTTTTATATACAGTATGTTATGCATAAGTGTGCACAGTACGCTGGCCAGACACTTTTTTAATGTATTATTCTCATATAATAATTCTCATTGTAATTAAAACTTCCTGGCAGAGCTGCCAAGACTACATGTTGTTTTCTGCTGTCAGTCCTTTTAAGTTGGGGTCAGATTAACAATCAGACAAATGAATCCACAACTTCAGACACCAGTGGCCTGAAGACCACTTGATGCTTCATCTTTCTGCATCTCAAAAGGTTGTGATGGAAAGGTATGCAGTGAAGGCAAAAGAGATTGGGGTCAGGGTGTGATGTAGTAGTTTGAGTCGTTCTGCAATTTAATACTGGGAATCACAATACAATTTAATTTTATGGATCAATGTGCCATAGGTCACTGTGCTATTTAATGCTGGAAGACTCTGTACCACTTCATGCTAGGGGACACTTTGGCTCATTTATCAACAATGGGCAAATTTACCCCTGGGTGGCACAGACTGGATAGAGTAACTTGTACTTGTACCTTGTACCTCTAGTAGGGCTGGAATAAAACATCAGAGGTTCCCAGATTGACCACTTCTGGGGCATTATTTTAATGGTAGAAAAATGTATTCTGGAGCTCTGAATTTGAATGAATTTGTGGAACTTGGCGTCCCCACACTGCCTTCAGCCCTCAATGAAGTGCAGCGTTGTATGTCAAGACATCATGGGTCTCTCAGTTGGAGCAACTTTCAAATAGCTGGTGCATAAGGACAGGGGAATGCAATCAGTTTCAAAGGACATAATATAGAAATTGACCGTGGATCTGTGAAATAAGAAAGCCGTGGCAAAAGACCTAATTTATATTACTAGCTATTACTAATGACTAATCTGTCCCATTTTGCTTTGCTGAAAAATTTACGAAACTGGGGAAAAAATTGCAAAACAGTAAAAAGTTTGCAAAATGCGGCTACCGTGCAACTTTTTTGATGTGACCGCAACTTTTTCCTCACTCAGCCATTTCGCGAAAAAAAATCCGCCAATGGCAATATGCGCAATTTCACTGCAAATCCATGGCTGGCAAAACATTTTGCTTATCACTACTAGCTATTGTGTTATGTGCAGTGCAACTCTTCCGTAAAATTTGCTGTAATATGATGAATATAGTGGGATGCTTGCTGATTTTCTACTAAATAGGTAGACCCAGGCCCAGACTGGCAAAATAACAGAGGGGCTACTGTAAGACATAATCAGTCAGTATTTATTAGGCTGGTGGGGGGCTGATGGGCCTCTATGCATTGAAATATCTGGGCCTAGAAAAAAAATCAAAGTAGCTCAAGATTTAGCATATTTGCTTGCTGGGTACTTACCAGCTCACCAGCATCACATTAAAACTTAGGGGAAAATGTATCACAGAATGAATTGGAGATCATATTTTGTTCAAACAGTTCAAACATAAAGTTATACTCAAATATTTTATGCCCAATGAGTCACATCTTTCCTAATATATCAGGCACATTAAATTTTAATGACTTCCCTTGGTCTCAAGTATCTGTGATGTAACGTACACTGTTTCTTTTTCAGATTACTTTCTTTTTTAAGATTACTCAACCTTTACTCTCATGCCTTGTAGTAAAGAGAAATTCTCTTGTTGCTAAACCCAGCAAGAATGCCAATAGATAATTCAACGGGCCATGGGAAGCATTAAAGAACCACTAATGTGTTGCATATCTTTGTAAAGATGTCTAACCAAGGTGTAATGGCACAGACCAACACGACGGCTGATAAGGATTTTATTCTACTGGCTTTTACTGACCTTCACCAGTTCCAGATCTTGCTTTTCCTAGTTTTTCTTCTGATATACATAACATGCATGGTTGGGAACATCGCTATTATCCTTATCATTAAGATGGACACTTGTCTTCACACGCCGATGTACATTTTTATTAGCTTATTTGCTGCCTCGGAATATTTCTTTATGTCATCCACTGTTCCCAACCTCCTTTCTAACCTCATTGGTAATACCAAGAGTATATCGTTTGCTGGCTGCTTTGCACAGTTCTATGCTGTTTGTACTTTGGGAGGGACAGAATGTTACCTCCTTGCAGTCATGGCGTTTGATAGAGACTTGGCCATTAATTTCCCTCTGCGCTACTCGGCTATCATGAGCCAATCTTTGTGCATTAAGCTTGGAATTTTCCCATGGATTCTCTGCTTATCTATTGCATCACTGCCAACAATTTTTACTCTTGGTATGGAATTCTGTGGTCCAAAAGAACTCAACCATTTTATCTGTGACTTAGGTCCCTTAGAACATATAGCTTGCTCCGTGCCGTTCATCAACAAAATGATTGTTATCTTCACAGCATTATCTGAGATTGTTTCACCTTTCATTATCACAATTGTATTCTACATCCATATCATTACCACAATTCTAAATATTAGGAGTACGATCGGTAAAAAGAAAGCGTTCTCTACTTGTTCTTCTCATCTCATGGTTGCCAGTTTGTTCTATAGCACAGCCATCATTGTGTATATGACACCTCAGGGCAGTCATGAAAAATATCTTGCACTGATATACAATGTCGTGACTCCTTTGATCAACCCATTTATATACACTTTAAGAAATAAAGATGTAATCAAAGCTTTCAAGAAATTAAAAGCTAAACTTTCTTAAACATTAATAAAGCTTATTTAAAAAGGCATGCTGTCCCCTTCTGATACAATATTTTATGTGAGCTCTCTCCCAGAGAAGCCTATTGTTTGTTGGTAAAAAGACTACAGGTATAGGACCCATTATCCAGAATGCTCGGGACCAAGGGTATTAACATTAATTAAACCCAATAGGATTGTTTTGCATCCAATAAGGATTATTTACATCTTAGTTGGGATCAGTTACAGGTACTGTTTTATTATTACAGAGAAAAAGGAAATCAGTTTTAAAATTCTGAATTATTTGATTAAAATGGAGTCTATGGGAGACAGGCTTTCCGTAATTCGGAACTTTCTGGATAACGGGTTTCCGGATAAGGGATCCTATACATGTAATAATATTATTAATAAATCCAGAATGTTTGAGACTTGGGGTTTTCCAGATAAGGGGTCTTTCCATAATTTGGATCTCCATACCTTAAGTCTACTAAAAATCATTTAAACATTAATTAAACCCAATAGGATTGTTTTGCCTCCAATAAGGATTAATTACATCTTGGTACAGGTATGGGACTTGTTATCCAGAATGCTCGGGGCCTGGGGTTTTCCAGATAAGGGATCTTTTCGTAATTTGGATCTCCATAACTTAAATCTGCTACAAAACATTTTAATATTGAATACACCCAATAGGCTTGTTCTGCCCCCAATAAGGGGTAATTATATCTTAGTTGGGATCAAGTACAGGTACTGTTTTATTATTACAGAGAAAAGGGAATCATTTAACCATTAAATAAACCCAATAGGGCTGTTCTGCCCCCAATAAGGGGTAATTATATCTTAGTTGGGATCAAGTACAGGTACTGTTTTATCCGAGCATTTGGGATAATGGGTTCCGTACCTGTAGTAATGAAAATTATACTATAGAATGATGACAGAATCCCTTTTAAGAAGGATATTAATGAGCTGGAGAGAGTGCAGAGACTGCAACTAAACTGGTAAAGGGGATGGAAGGGTTAAACTATTAGGTTAGACTGTCGAGGTTGGGGTTGTTTTCTCTGGAAAAGAGGCGCTTGCGAGGGGACATGATTACTCTGTACAAGTACATTATAGGGGATTATACAGAGAGTGTGAGGGATATTTTCAACCATAGCAAAGGACAAAGAACAATAGGTCACACCTTTAGACTCCTTTACAGAGAGGGCTACAGTAAGGGGCATTTATTAAACTGGAATTTTGGCTCTTCAGAGAGTGCAATAGCAATGCAGCCCCCCACATCCTGCCCCGAAGCTGATTTTCTGAGCACGTTGGGATGAGAGGGAGCAGCATTGGGAATGCTGCCTCAGGATGGCCCCAAAACACCCCGGGGCTTCAGTAATCTCAAGGTCTATAGTTTTTTGTGTGTATGTATATGTTTAGGTGTGTATGTATATTTTTAGCCCAAATTAATTATGTAACTTAAATAGACACATACACACAGAGGAAAGTGCAACAGAATTGCATGCAGCACATGAGACTGCAAGCCAACTGACTGACAGACCTTTATTCTTTTGGCTTGGACTGACCTTTATCCATTTGTGCACATTATCTTGTCATTTGTGTCAGCAGAAAATAAAAAAAAAAGTGTGGGTATTTACTCGGCTGCATTGTTTCCTTTAAATAGAAAGTAAATATTTTTTCTCTACATGTTTTTCAATCATTACTGGCCCTTGGTGGAAAGTGAGAGTTGGTAGTAGTCTCCAACTGTTCGATAAGATAAACACATAATTTAATTTGATTCTTCTTGATACTGCCTTTGTGATTTTAGCTTTGATGGCTAAACTTAATAATATTCAACCAAGCAACTCATAGGCTACCTAGTCAGATATTGTACAGGCCAACAATCTGATCTAACAACATTAATGTAGGCCACCCAGTGATATTTTTAAGGTACCGTATATACTCGAGTATAAGCCGATCCGAATATAAGCCGAGGTACCTAATTTTACCTAAGAAAACTGGAAAACTGTATTGACTCGAGTATAAGCCTAGGGTGGGCTTACATAATACTACAATTACATGATGCTGAGAAGTGCATGATGCCCATGACTAGACAGGCCCAAAAATCTCTTTGGAGTGAAGCATCTGGCACTTGAGCCTCCTGGTGCACAGCCCTGATAGTGGATCTACCTACCAAATCTTGCACCCAAGGGGCCCAGATTACTTACTAAGAGAGTGCATCAGGGTAGACTTACAGTTTGTGCAGGTTCACAGGGGCCTTATGCAGCCATGGAAAAGCCAGGTTTGCCTGGTGTGCCAAAGCACTGGGGTGCAACATTGCAGGCCGAGTTGCTCTTTGGCTGGGAGCAGCCACTTTCAAGTTAAGGCACAGTTTGGACAGCTCTTTCTCAGTCCGGGTCCTGAGTTCTATGCAACCAGTTCAAATCCCTAATAATAGGGTATGTTACCAAGATATCAAATAGAATAGTGGAATCTACTCATTTGTCTCATGGAATGAGATTTCCATTGGGGATATTGAATCACAGGAGCATGTGCAATACTGCAACTGCAGGAGGAACCAAGCTTATACCCATGGCAATGCATTCTTGAAACAGAAAAAAGAACACAGCCAAGTGGTCTATTTTTATTTGTATTTGTGTGTATATAGAAAATCTAGCATTTTTTCAGAGCAATCAAAAAATGAGAAGTCTGCCAGTCTTCATTTACAAATAAGTGTGCCATTGTTATCCACTGCACTGGTGCTGCTGTATGTGCCAAATATAACTAGACATAGCCAAATGGATCCTTCCTCAGTGTCGGACTGGGGTATCTGGGGCCCACCAGGGCTGTCAACCTCAGGGGCCCCACACCCCCAGTGTCAAAACTAGGTGTTATAGCGCCCTAGATAAGTCCAGCAGCTGGTGCCCATATATATATATATATATATATATAAAATAAAGCACCTTTAGTAAAAAATATCTCTCTTTCTGTATTTTCTTCTCCTTCAGTGATCCTTTCTAATTTTTTTTAACATTTTTTTCTCTTCCTTCCTTTTCTATACCATTTGCTCCTCTTTCTTTGCTGTCTTTCCAGTTCTCCCCCATTCACTCAAATGAATAATTCTTTTCACCTGTACTCACTTTTATTGTTATATTAATTTCCCCAAGCCCCTTCCTTCTCTCTCCTTTTATCCCTTACATGCCAGATATTCCTGCTTTTCCCTATACTGAGCCTACCAGCATCCACACTTGGTTGTGTTTAATTTGCAGTGATAGTGTAGCATTACAAACCTGGGACTCCGCTGCTGTAATGTAACCCTGACCAAAAAAACGTCAAACTCTGGTCGCAGCCGGATACTCTCAGAGTCGCGGGGCAGTGCAGCCTTAAAGCTGAACTTTGGCCCTGACACTGATACGTCACTGTGCGACAGCTGCAACTCCGTGACTCTTTAGTGTATGGGCAAGACTTCAAAAAAAAGCTACTGATCTGTTCTGTGACCCCAGTAGTGTCAGGCTGGGGCCAGAGTTCGAGAGCACCGCTGCACTGCATGCATCCATCTAGAGAATAGGGCACACAGCAGGGAAAGGACTTACTACACCTTACCAATGGCACCCCCAGTCATGCGTTCTGTCCCTAGTTCCGGTCCTGCACACCCCTGTCGCAAGCACCTTCTCTTATGAAACTCACCACCACACCTTTCATTAAGCACTGGGGGGGATCGGATCTGGGCCACCGGGGCCCACCGGGATTTTTCCCGGTATCCCGGCGGCCCAGTCCGATGCTGTCCTTCCTAATGAGGAATCTGGATTTCACTGGGTGAAGCATCCCCTGGTAAGAGAGTACTATTGAAAGGCGGTACTTGCTTGCATCCACGAGGTGGGGGTCGGCGGCGGGGGTGCGAACGAGCTGGCAGCTGGAATCCTCCTGAGTGGTACTTGCACGAGGGGGGGTTGGTGGCGGGGGTGTGAGCGTGCTTGTGCACACCAGACATCCACGGGGGTATACATCTTATCCATATACGCGAGTATAAGCCGAGGGTGACTTTTTGAGCACATTTTTGGTGCTCAAAAACTCGGCTTATACTCGAGTATATACAGTAACTATCAACAATAGATTGCTTTGTGACATTGAATCACTGACCTTTTACACATTTGTTAAAGAAAAATATATAGTAACTAATGTACTCCCTAGGGCTCATTTACTAACAGTTACCCATAGCAACCAGTCTTTTCTATTTCTATTTTTGCTAGTAGACTGTCAGAAATGAATTGCTAATCAGTTGCCATCGGTTCCTGCACTAGGCAATTTAGCGCCTACTGTATATTTGTAAATCAGTCCTCCTATTGTAAAATATAAAGACATTTGAAATGACCAAGAAGATCATATAAAGATATGAGAAAGTCATTTAAAATTTCCTTTTGGTATTACAAGTGGTATTTTTTTATCATAAGTTCTATCAAGTTTTAATATGTCATGCAGCAGAAATAACATCTCTAAGCACCATTTCCAACCTGTGTATTATTAGAAGATGAACTAACATATCTTTAAATTAAATAGAACACAAGGCAACAGTTTAACATTATGAGCTACAGTATATTTTAGACTTAGGTAAAATAAAACATCCTAAATATCAAAGCTAGAGGTCTGCTAAACAGTTTGATGCTCAAAGTGCATGGATTTACAAGTATGTAACGTGTATGTAATGAAAATGCCCCCCATATCCTCTATCATTTTGTAATTTAAGCTACTAAAAACAACACATTTATTTCATTTTATGGGGAGTAAAGCCACAAAAAGTACGTTCAACCCAAAAAGTCATATATTTTTGGAAATATACAATTGATAAATATTACTTTCTACTCCAAACTACCTGCAAAACTTATGAAAATAGCAGTTTTTAAATATTTGAAAATTGCTTCAAGGCTTCCACTTTGCAGCATCGTATCTCCCATACGTAATTAGGTACTAAGATAATACATAATAAATATGAACACCTGGGGTCCACTGAACAGTTTGATGCCCATTGTGCATAGGTTTATCAAAGTAACAAAGTACATATGAAGACCCCAAAACATACCTTATACATACTAATTTCATGTCTTACATTTCAAAAACACAATGGGGCACGATAAAGTTGTGACAGTGACTAAAAAATTGCACAAAATACGAAAAAAAAATGTGACGACGACTAAAAAGTCTCATCTATAAATTTCACCTTTACTTCATCTTTTTTCCCACAAATCTGCACCAAGATCAAACAACCTAAAAACAAACCGGGGTCTCTTGAGCAATAGAAAGTCTGTCATGATTCATATGAGGAGATAAATCTCCTATTCTTATGTCAGTGTGTATGAATAGGAAATATTTTTTAAAGCTCCATTGCACTGCCCCACAGGGCTCGTTCAGAGGGTTAGTGGAGGATAGTAGTCTTGACGTCCTGTGTTCAAGGGTTGCAGTAGAATGCTGGGCAGCTGAAGGTATCAGGGAAGAACTAGTTTATTTACAGTCCTGCTGGGAAATAGTAGGTTATCCCAGGGAGTTAAATATTGATAAATCAAGTGTTAAGCAAATAAGGATGCTCGAAAGACTCCATCACTGAGTTCTGTATTGGCCCAAAAGGCCAACCCTTCATTCTTCCTGTTCCTCCTCTCTTACTCAACCAACTTTATTACAAAAAAAAAGTTGGTTGAGACAAGGGTTAAAGAGGAGCATCTCAAAGAAAACATATTTCACCTTCTTTGCTCTTCTTACGTTTGGTAGACATCCTCTGTCTCCCCCTCTGTGTCCCAATCTCCACCACGTATACATCACATCAGTTCACAAAATCTTCGGTAGCCTTTCCTGAGGCCTGTCATGGCACAATGGAAGCCACAAAGAAACGCATCCTATTACTTTACCATATTTACTGTATCTCTAAACAAAAACTCTAAAACTTTATTAAACCCTTTTTACATCACATTACTCCCTTAAATTATCACTTCAAGTTGGTTACATCTCACCGCATAGTTTGATCTGATCTATTTCTGTACATAATGTGCATTTTTCCTCAATAAATTTACTGTGGCCCATGACCAGTTCATCTACAGTGGCCTCACGTACTCACGTACGCATGAGACTAAGGACCAAGAGCTTTTATAAAGATCAAAAGGTGACACAACCAAGGTGCACAACTTACTTTGCTCAGTGAGCAGCCTGAAAGGGAAATTAAGGTGCCATGCAGTTGAAGGCCTGCTCACTTGGAAAGGTCACCAAATGAATGGATCTTTTCCCAATATGGCTACTTATGCTTTGGGCCAAATTGGGACAATAAGATGGTTTGGCCTTCCATCCAACAATCAAATCAATACAGGCCCTTCGTGAGAGGAACATATTAATATTCCACTGTGGTCTTTGTTGCAGATAGACTGAAAAAAATTATTAATGTATCATACATTATGTTAAGTGTAACATATTACTGCTGCATGAGTTAATTCTTCAATAATCACCATACCTCCTTTGAGGTTAATATGTCAAAATCCCCCTGGTCTGTATTAAGGGCAAGATACTGTATTTATACCTTCTGGATGAGCCTCTGACTCCCAGTGTTATTTTACGCGAGGAAGCAGATCACACACTTTCCCACGTCACCCAGATCTATTGTAAGTAATTATTTACAACTTTGGTGGAGAAATGAAAATTTATATAATTGCCAATGTTTATTTTAACCTCTGACAACTATATACTGTATATATTAAATGAATATTCAAGATACTGTAATACACTAAAAATCACAATTCTATGAGTTGTGCCAGCATGGCTTTATGCATACCAGATCTTGTCAAACTGATTTAATTGCAGGAACCTTGATTCTGGGATGGCAGTGGATGTTATCTACGTAGACTTTGCTATAGCATTGAATACAGTACCACATAGAAGGTTAATGTGAAATTAAGAAGTATTGGCCTGGAGAACAATACACACTTCTTGCGCCAATGGGGTAACCCGGAAATTCGTCACGAGTACATGCCTGGCAAAAAATTGTGCTCATCACTAATCTTGAATTATAATACCTACACCGTTATCACATGAGCTTATAACTATATCCCTATTTTTACTCAATTGCTTAAGGGCAATTCTTTCTCCTTAAGTGAGATTATCTGTATAAATTGCATCTGACCAAACTTTTTTCAACTTTTTTTTGCCTTATGTAAACAATGGTGCTCTTTGAAAGGCTAAATGAGTTTAATGAGTTTACATGACTTAAGATAACACCGTTTCTTCAGTTTATCTCGTCATTTAACTCATTAACACATTAATATTCATAGTTTATCAAATTTTTTGCCATTTCGCTAATCTTTTGAAAGATTTGCGAATTTGTCGGTGAAACTGGGCAGATTTGCTCATCACTAGTCATGAGTCAGACCACCTTATATTATTACGTTATACTTATATTGCCTAAAAGGCTGACAGCCTTAGACTCTTCTTTTTACTTTAGCCCTGGTAGAGTCACTGGATACACACTTGGGAACAATGAATACACAAAACAGTGTGTAGAATCATGTACCCGTTATCACATATCTACGACATCATAGCTACAATATGACTGATTAAGAATGGAACAGATAAAAAAAGGTTAGCTGTAAACAAACAATCCACTGAACTTTTAGAATTTATTTCAGAATTGTATTTTTTTTTTTTACAAGAAAATAAAAGCAGTAAGTGGTTCATAAGCATAAGAAATAGAATATGTAGGTACTAGGTTGTAAAGGGTGGAAAAAAGGAAGAGATATTCGGTGGGATAAGGTGCGAAAATAAGGGAGATGTAATAGAGGAGAGAGAAAATGAAAAGAGAACAGGTTGAGTATTTACAGCTGCTATCTACACATTACATTACATTGTTTTCCTTCAAATTATTGCTTCTTGTCCAGCTAAGGCTTTTACATCTTTCTTTCTTTCTTTCTTTACCATGTCCAATGTGGAGTTTAATGACTCATCTATTCTTGAAGGCTGGGTCATTTCCATTTAAGTGCCATTAATTACTTGGCTGTCAATGGGTATGAGATTTTTTATTTTTATTTTTGACCAGGCACCAGTAACGCAGGTCACTATAAGGCCCCATGTATGAGCCGATAAGCTGTTGACTTGGTATGGAGGGAGTTAGCAAATTGTATTGGCTCATGATTGGCTACCTTTATGATCAGTGTCAACACACCCACAGCTGATGAAGTACACTACATATTCAAAGCATCTAAATGTACTACAGGTATGGGACCCATTATCCAGAATGCTTGGGACCTGGGGTTTTCCGGATAAGGGGTCTTTCCATAATTCGGATCTCCTGCCTTGTCTGCTAATAAAATTATTTAAACAGTAATTTAACCCAATAGGATTGTTTTGGCTCCAATAAGGATTAATTATATCTTAGTTGGGATCAAGTACAAGGTACTGTTTTATTATTACAGAGAAAAAGGAAACCATTTTTAAAAATGTGAATTATTTGATTAAAATGGAGTCTATGGGAGATGGAGAAGATAATTTTTTGTAATTGACTATTGAATATAAATACATGTGGTAGCTGAGGTTTTAAATTGAAACAAATGGAGCAAAGTCTAATATGTGTAATATAAAATGAATATTCTCTTGTATTTTTCTTACAGATAATAATTGGGAAGCCTGATGGATAAAGCCAATAAGACAGCAGTGGAAGAGTTTATTTTATTGGCTTTTTCGGATTTGCAGGTTCCCTTATTCTTTGTCACGTTGCTTGTCTATATCATGTGTGTGTTTGGGAACTTTCTTATCATTGTCATAGTTATAGCTGGACCATCACTTCATACCCCAATGTACTTTTTTATAAGTAAACTAAGTGTGTTGGAAATAATGTTTGTGACTTGCATTGTGCCTAATCTTTTAGCTAACCTCATTGCAGGTAAGAAGAGCATATCCTTCAGTGGATGTTTCATACAGTTGTTATTCTCTTCTACCATGGGAACAGCAGAATGTTACCTACTTGCAGTCATGGCTTTTGACCGAGACCTGGCTATTAGCAAACCCTTGCATTATTTTAATATTATGACCAAGGAGTTATGTGTCAGGCTTGCAGTTCTACCATGGATTGTTGGAATTATCACTGTATTCATCTCTACAGTCTGCACAGCGAGCTTGGAATTCTGTGGCCCTAATGAGATCGACCATTTCTTTTGTGATTTTTATGCCTTGCAGTCCCTGGCTTGCTCCAGTACATTTATCACTCAAGTGGTCACAAACTCTTGTGCTATCTTTGCAGTTGTAGTACCATTCTTTCTAACTGTTGGACTTTATATCCACATAATTTTCATTATTTTAAAGATTAAAAGTTCTGAATCTAAACAGAAAGCCTTCTCCACCCTCTCTTCCCACCTCACTGTAGCAGGTTTGTATTATATCACAGTTATAATTGTGTATGCCGTGCCAAAGGATTCCCATAACAACAAATTTCTTGCCCTAATATATACTGTTATTGTTCCACTTTTGAACCCCTTTATTTATGCCTTCAGGAATAAGGATATAAAGAAAACTGTGATAAAATCAAGAAGGATAAAGCTTTGCCAAGGATCATTTTAATACTGACTAGATACAAGATACATTATTGTGCTGTATATAACTTGCTCAGTGTGGTAATTTAATTTCTGTACTATATCTCCTGCTTGTTTTTTTTTTTTTTTATTTTATGATATCCTATTAGACCTGTCAAAATGGCTAGTTGTGAGGAGCTGATGTTCTCTGCCAAGCATTCAGAGGCTTTGAACAAAAGATTTTATCATTGAATTGCGGCACCACAACAACTTTAGCAGAAATGTATTTACGGAGAAGGCAGTTAAACAAAGTCCAAATACAGGCAGGGTCTGGGCAGGCAGCAAGCAAAACACAGTCGGTAAAGCATACAGAAACTTCAGGGCAGGTGGCAGACAAGCAGAATCCAAAACACAGGGGACAAGGGAAGGGCAGGAAGGGCCAGGATTCCAGGAGAAAGGACCTCAGGATACAGGATACAAGAGCAGGAATTCAGGATCTTGGGAACACAGGAACTAGAGGCTTAGTGACAGCAGGAAGGCTAATGATCCTGCACATATAATGAGAGGAAGCAGGCTTACACCGTCCCTTCATTGGGCTATTGCCTGCAGCTGGACAGACAGGAGGAAAAGTCATTGACGTAACCTGCCAGGTCCAATTGACACTGCCTCCTATGGCTTAATCTAGAGGAAAAGTGGCCAGTATAGCTCAGGCCATTGGTTTTAGACCACTGAGTTTCTAATAGTGCCAAACCTCAGGGGGCGTTACTGACACCAAAAGCCAAAACCATACCCTAACCTATAACACATGGATAAAGGAGAGGGGCCCTCCGATAGAATATTAATAAGTAATAAGTAATGTAGATGCTTGACTAATACAAAAAGCTTATAACTAGTGATGTGCGAATCTGTTTCGCTTTGCTTCAGTGGAAAATTTGCTAAATTGTGCAGTACTTTGAGGCTGTTTGTGCTTTTTTTAATATATAATTTTTGTAATAAACTCAGTGTTGCTGGTCTTTTTTTTATTTCTAAACCATTTACCTTGCACCCAAGACAAGGATTGAAGCGGAGTGCCACCCTTGGGGGAAATTAGCTATGATAGGCAGGTAGGCATAAGATCTGGAGCTTAGAGACAGGGACACCACGTCTTCTGGCACACAAGTTTATTTGGGGCAAATTCTTCCCAACATAAGCATCACAGGAACACAGTTCTGTAGCTTTTCAACAAAACATATTCAAGTCCCCACTCTGGGACTCTTACTTTCCAGGGTAACTCTCACACTCTGGAACCTTTTCCTGGGGCTTCTCACCATCCCTAATAACCTTCACACATCTATGGTCACTCTTACACTCATAAGAGCTCATCTGCCTTTGGCACACTTTGGCTTCTTACTAAAGGTGGCCATACACGCACCGATATTATCGTACGAAACCTCGTTTCGTACGATAATCGGTGCGTGTATGGCATGTCGGCGAGTCGACCGATATCGCAGGAAGCTGCCGATATCGGACGACTCGCCGATCGGACAAGTTTGAAAATTTTGATCGGGCGCCATAGAAGGCGCCTGACCAAAATTCTCCCTTCAGAGCTGAATCGGCAGAAGGAGGTAGAAATCCTATTGTTTCTACCTCCTTACCTGCCGATTCAGCCCTGAATGGTGTGTGGCGGATCTTACGATGTTTCGTGCGACCGATGGTCGTACGAAACATCGTCGGATCGCCACATGTATGGCCACCTTAAGCTCTGCTGACTCTTCTCAGCTCTCACACACCTGGTCAGAGCTCCCTCCCTGTAGTGGCAGGCAGCACCCCCAGCCTCTATGGGAGTTCCTCACACAGACAGGCAGCACCCCCAGCCTCTATGGGCGTTCCTCACTCAGACAAGCAGCACCCCCAGCCTCTATGGGAGTTCCTCACACAGTCAGGCAGCACCCCCAGCCTCTATGGGAGTTCCTCACAGTCTGGCAGCCTTCCTGCCCTGTGCCCCACTCTGAGAGACCTTTCTCAGTGATTTCTGGCACTTCTCTGGGTGACTCCTCACTTGGTTACCGCTCCCTCTGCTCCTTGCAGTGGCAGGCAGCACCCCCAGCCCCTCTAGGAGTTCCTCACACAGTCAGGCAGCACCCCCAGCCCCTCTGGGAGTTCCTCACACAGTCAGGCAGCACCCCCAGCCCCTCTGGGAGTTCCTCACACAGTCAGGCAGCACCCCCAGCCCCTCTAGGAGTTCCTCACACAGTCAAGCAGCACCCCCAGCCCCTCTGGGAGTTCCTCACACAGACAGGCAGCACCCCCAGCCCCTCTAGGAGTTCCTCACACAGTCAAGCAGCACCCCCAGCCCCTCTGGGAGTTCCTCACACAGTCAGGCAGCACCCCCAGCCCCTCTGGGAGTTCCTCACACAGTCAGGCAGCACCCCCAGCCCCTCTAGGAGTTCCTCACACAGTCAAGCAGCACCCCCAGCCCCTCTGGGAGTTCCTCACACAGTCAGGCAGCACCCCCAGCCCCTCTAGGAGTTCCTCACACAGTCAGGCAGCACCCCCAGCCCCTCTGGGAGTTCCTCACACAGTCAGGCAGCACCCCCAGCCCCTCTGGGAGTTCCTCACAAAGGCAGCACCCCCAGCCCCTCTGGGAGTTCCTCACACAGTCAGGCAGCACCCCCAGCCCCTCTGGGAGTTCCTCACAAAGGCAGCACCCCCAGCCCCTCTGGGAGTTCCTCACACAGTCAGGCAGCACCCCCAGCCCCTCTGGGAGTTCCTCACACAGTCAGGAAGCACCCCCAGCCCCTCTAGGAGTTCCTCACACAGTCAGGCAGCACCCCCAGCCCCTCTGGGAGTTCCTCACACAGTCAGGCAGCACCCCCAGCCCCTCTGGGAGTTCCTCACAAAGGCAGCACCCCCAGCCCCTCTGGGAGTTCCTCACACAGACAGGCAGCCCCCCCAGCCCCTCTGGGAGTTCCTCACACAGTCAGGCAGCACCCCCAGCCCCTCTGGGAGTTCCTCACACAGACAGGCAGCACCCCCAGCCCCTCTGGGAGTTCCTCACGCAGACAGGCAGCACCCCCAGCCCCTCTGGGAGTTCCTCACACAGTCAGGCAGCACCCCCAGCCCCTCTGGGAGTTCCTCACACAGACAGGCAGCACCCCCAGCCCCTCTGGGAGTTCCTCATACAGACAGGCAGCCCCCCCAGCCCCTCTGGGAGTTCCTCACACAGTCAGGCAGGCAACCTTCCTGCCCTGTGCCTGCTTTAGGAACCCCCCTGCAGACCACATCATACACCTCCAACCTACACTTTGCCATACATTTTTTAGAAAAGACAGTTGTGTTTCCTAAACACACTGGGCGTTACTTTTAAAGTTAGCACAGCGCATATTTTTTCTGCAAATGGTTGTTTGCGCATATTTTCCAGTGAAACAGTGAAATGCGAATTTGCGCACAAAAATTTGCAAATGAGATTGAGATTTGCATGAACATGCCCTCTGTGCACATTTATTATGCTTTATTTCTGTTTTTCTATGGCTGCCAATATGAACTCTCATTTCTGCAAAATATAAGTTGCTCTAAATGTGCCCTCCATTGATCTAGATTTCTGGAGGACAAAGTCATCAGCTTTTATTTGCCCATGTATACTTGACCAGCTTTACTTTGCTCAGTGAGCAGCCAGAGAGTAATTTGGTGCTGCTCTGTAGTATAAAGAAGATATTAAACATATAAACTCAACTAACTAATTAGAGAATGTGTCTAGTAAAGTCAGTAAATGATCTTATTCTACTTCCAATCCAATGCGTTATGTGCAGTGTGTGCAATCCCCTATGGTTTTTTATATTTCTTTTTATATTTTCCCTTGTATAGTACAACATATTGATTGCTGGAAGGGTTAATTCTTTAATAACCAGCATTCCTCCCTTGAGGTTAATACTGCAAAATTCCCCTGGTCTGTATTAAGAGCAATACGCAGTATTTATACCTTCTGGCTGAGCCTCTGACTCCCAGTGTTATATTTTCGAGCTGAAGCAGATCCTACACTTTGTATCACCCAGATCTATAGTAAGTAAATCTGATAGATAATAGATAGATTGATAGATGATAGATAGATAGATAGATAGATAGATAGATAGATAGATAGATAGATAGATTAATACTGATTCCAAAAATTCTAACAGATATTAGATAAATACGCAGTATTTATACCTTCTGGCTGAGCCTCTGACTCCCAGTGTTATATTTTCGAGCTGAAGCAGATCCTACACTTTGTATCACCCAGATCTATAGTAAGTAAATCTGATAGATAATAGATAGATTGATAGATGATAGATAGATAGATAGATAGATAGATAGATAGATAGATAGATAGATTAATACTGATTCCAAAATTCTAACAGATATTAGATATTGGTGCTAGAAAGGGGCTGTATGTGGGCAGGAACATTACATTAGAAGTTGCCCAGAAACTTGAAAGTAATCCCAATAACAGGAGAATCTTAAAGAGATTGACTGAAACATGAAGAAATAAAACTATGTAATACTAGTGCTAATAAATACTCATATCCGCCTGCAGTCAGTGTGCCGCTGCTCTATCACTATCATTGCTTGTTATATTCCTGAATTAGGGATTTACAGCCAGTCCCTGCCATTATAATGAGTGTGTTTACATGTTGGAAACTGTCTGCTTTGCTTTGTATTGTGGCTTATTTTTTTGTCATATTTGTCTATAACAAAAAGACCCTTCATAAGGTTTGACAATGAAAAACCTGCTTAAAAATGAAGGAGAAACTAATTAATGTATCATTTCTAGGGCTTAATGAGTTGTCAGATAACAGTTTTATAATGGGGGTGTTGATGTATTCTATATGGCACACATGTTCCATATGTGACCTATACAGTAGTTGAGTATAAATGACTTAAACACCCATGCACAAATATGCACACGCATATATATGACCCAGGGACTGGTCCGATTGCCATCTTGGAGTCAGGAAGGAATTTTTTTCCCCTCTGCGGTAAATTAGAGAGGCTTCAGATGGGGTTTTTGCATTCCTCTGGATCAACTAGTAGTTAAGCAGGTTATATATAGGCATTATGGTTGAACGTGATGGATTGTATGTTTTTTTTCATCCTAACTTACTATGTTACTATATAGAATATACCTGTACATACATATGCACACATACTCTTATACCCAAAAGAACACACACACACACACATAAACACACATACTTAAATACACACATATAAACACACACACAACTGTACACAAAAGAAACACACATATACTGTACAAACACCCCTCACACACCCACATACATTTATCTTAGATCTGACCCAATTGTAGAAGACACAGCTACATAGATTATCAATTAAAACCTTCATTGCTGAAGGACAAATATGATTTTTTGTTTTGATTTGTTTTGATTTACACTTTAAGAAAGAGTAACATAAGCTTATTATTGTGCTTGCCATTAATGCTAAATACTGATTTACAGTACATTAATAGTAAAAGGGAATGAAATTAGTACATGGACATGGTAGAGACCTGGGGGGGTTCCTTCCATTCCTAGTTCCTAAAATTTACATGGTGAAAATACATTGTCTAAAGTGCCTAAAGATGAAGGAATGGGTCCCACAAAACAGTGAGTAGAATCATTTATAACTGATGTAATTAATTTTGCTGCTCTGTTGTCTGAAGAGATGTACAGTATGACTGATTAAGTTCTGAGAATGGAACCCAATGAGTGTCAGCGAAGGGAAGAAGGACTATGCTAGGAGGACATCCCCCATCCCACGTCAGGTTCCAATTGGTTAAGAGGGTCCAGGGTGGATAATTAGAGTGCAGTCCCTGGAAGTTAGCTTATCATATCTTTATGGAATGCAGGAGGGACAGGAGGGGAACAGCATTATCCCTCTCTACAGAGTTTGGAATGTTGGCAGTCACAGCTGGCGGGGATGGAGCCAACTTTGAGCCCCAGAGGTAATGAAAAGGCGCAGTTGGTAAGGTGAGTGGCTAACTGGGTAGGCCTGGGGTCCTTGAGGAAATGGATAATCTTAAAATGGGACTTGGACAGGAGGCAGGACACAGGCTTCAGGCCTGGGGCTCAGGGTTGGTCCTCTTGGAGGAAATAGGACATGGTTTACTGCTGCTTAATGTTTGTATTATAAGATTATTACAACAGGTTATTGTTGTTTTATATACATGCTTATTTATGTTAAAATATATTGGTCAATAAACAACTGCAGGCTTCTCCCCCCAATTGTGGTGGTTGTGTATTTATTTAATTGGTGGGGGGGGGGGGGTAAAGGGAGGGGTGAGGTTACTACAGGCTTGATGCTGCACTAGTCATGGAACATGTAAAATAAAGGTCACCTGTTGTAGAACAAATGATTTACTGAATTTTTAGAATTTATTTTAACAAGAATAAAAAAAAGTGTGGTACAGGTATGGGATCTGTTATCTGGAAACCCGTTATCAGGAAAGTTCCAAATTACGGAAAGGTGATCTCCCATAGACTCCATTATAAGCAAATGATTATAATTTTTAAAAATAATTTCCTTTTTCTCTGTAATAATAAAACAGTACCTGTACTTGATCCCAACTAAGATATAATTACCCCTTATTGGGGGCAGAACAGCCCTATTGGGTTTATTTAATGGTTAAATGATTCCCTTTTCTCTGTAATAATAAAACAGTACCTGTACTTGATCCCAACTAAGATATAATTACCCCTTATTGGGGCAGAACAGCCCTATTGGGTTTAATTAATGGTTAAATGATTCCCTTTTCTCTGTAATAATAAAACAGTACCTGTACTTGATCCCAACTAAGATATAATTACCCCTTATTGGGGGCAGAACAGCCCTATTGGGTTTATTTAATGGTTAAATGATTCCCTTTTCTCTGTAATAATAAAACAGTACCTGTACTTGATCCCAACTAAGATATAATTACCCCTTATTGGGGGCAGAACAGCCCTATTGGGTTTATTTCATTGTTAAATGATTCCCTTTTCTCTGTAATAATAAAACAGTACCTGTACTTGATCCCAACTAAGATATAATTAATCCTTATTGGGGGCAGAACAATCCAATTGGGTTTATTTCATGTTTAAATGATTTTTAAGCAGACTTAAGGTATGGAATATAAAATTAATATTGAGCTCAACTTCTTGTATTCATCTTACAGATACTGCTGGGAAGCCTGATGGATAACTCCAATAATACAGCAGTCGAAGAGTTTATTTTATTGGCTTTTTCAGATTTATATCAGCTCCAGATTCCCTTATTCTTTGTCACTTTGCCAGTTTACATCATGTGTGTTTTTGGGAACTTTGCTATCATTTTTCTGGTTATAGCTGAACCTTTTCTTCATACCCCGATGTACTTTTTCATTAGCAAATTAAGTGTGTTGGAAATAATGTATGTGACTTGCATTGTGCCTAATCTTTTAGCTAACCTCATTGCAGGTAAGAAGAGCATATCCTTCAGTGGATGTTTCATACAGTTGTTTGCCAATTCTGTCTTGGGAACAGCAGAATGTTACCTACTTGCAGTCATGGCTTTTGACCGAGACCTGGCCATTAACAAGCCCTTGCATTATTCTACTATTATGACCCAGGAGTTGTGTGTCCGGGTTGCAGTTCTACCATGGATTGTTGCAAATATCACTGTATTCATCTCTACAGTCTGCACAGCGAGCTTGGAATTCTGTGGCCCTAATGAGATCGACCATTTCTTTTGTGATTTTTATGCCGTGCAGTCCCTGGCTTGTTCCAGTACATTTATCACTCAAGTGGTCACAAACTCTTGTGCTATCTTTGCAGTTGTAGTACCATTCTTTCTAACTGTTGGACTTTATATCCACATCATTTTCATTATTTTAAAGATTAAAAGTGCTGAATCTAAACGGAAATCCTTCTCCACCCTCTCTTCCCACCTCACTGTAGCAGGTTTGTATTATATAACAGCTATAATTGTGTATGCCGTGCCAAAGGATTCCCATAACAACAAATTCCTTGCCCTTATATATACTGTCATTGTTCCACTTTTCAATCCCTTTATTTATGCCTTCAGGAATAAAGATATAAAGAAAACTCTAATAAAATCAAGAAGGCTAATGCTTTGCCAAGGATCATTCCAATATTAAATAAAAATACAAAATAAATTACTCTACTGTATATAAAGTGGTAGTTTCTTTTTTCCTGTACTATATCTCGCTTGCTTGTTTTCCTTTTTTATATTATGATTATGATATCCTATTAGCCCTGGCATGTTCCTTAAGTCAGAATATCAGAAAATTCCACCAGTATAGATTATACCAATTCATGTTTACATGTTTAATGCGGGCATTATGACTTGTGGAAGCCTATGTGTGTTTTGGTGTATGGACTTAAACCATGAAGCAAATATTAAAGAAAACTATACCCCCAGACTAAGGGGCTGATTTACTAAGACACGAATTCCGACCGAATTGGAAAAATTCCGATTGGAAAACGAACATTTTGCGACTTTTTCGTATTTTTTGCGATTTTTTCGGCGCCTTTCCGACTTTTCGGAAATTATCGCAACTTTTTCGTTACCAATACGATTTTTGCGGAAAAACGCGAGTTTTTCGTAGCCATTCCGAAAGTTGCGATTTTTTCGTAGCGTTAAAACTTGCGCAAAAAGTTGCGATTTTTTCGTAGTGTTAAAACTTGCGCAAAACGTCGCGCCTTTTAAGTTTTAACGCTACGAAAAAATCGCAACTTTTTGCGCAAGTTTTAACGCTACGAAAAAATCGCAACTTTCGGAATGGCTACGAAAAACTCGCGTTTTTCCGCAAAAATCGTATTGGTAACGAAAAAGTCGCGATAATTTTCAGAAAAAATTGCAAAATACCGATCATTACGAAAAAAACGCAATCGGACGCATTCGGCCCGTTCGTGAGTAAGTAAATGGGCCCCTAAATGTTTAACCAACAGATAGTTATATTAAGTAAATATTGCCCGTTTACATCCTTTCCCTTGAGCCCACATTTTGTGATGGGCTGTGTGCTCCATCAGAGATCAGCTGACAGGAAATAATGCAACACTTTGTCACTACAAGCCAACAATTTGTGTATTGCAATCAGAGATCACAGTTGCTACCAGTGCCTGTAAACTCCCTCAAGGACAGCTTTCTCCAAACTGTGGGGGTCATTTATCAAGGCTGGGCAAATTTGCCCATGGGCAGTAACCCATGGCAACCAATCAAATTGTTCTATTCATTGTTCTACTTGCAGCTGGCTGAAAAAAGCTAATCGCTGATTGGTTGCTATGGGTTACTGCCCAGGGGCAAATTTGCCCAGTGTTAATTGACTCAAGAGCTACTGTAGCTTCAGGTGGATGTGGTCTAGTTTAAGAAGTGACAACCAGAAAGGGGTGGTTGTCATTGCAACCCACTAGGTTTCAAGAAATCATTACATATGTCCTTATGCAGAGAAAAACAAAAATCGCTGAAAAATCAGTCTGCATTAAGTATACTTCTTGGTCTTCTTGGTTTCGCTTCACCGCAAAATTTGTGAAACGTTGCATGCATCTTTTTTTGCCGCAACTGTGACTATTTTGCCACGGCCACACCCATTTTGACGTGGCCGTGCCCAATTTGACACAATTTGATCGCGATTTCAAATTTGTCCTCTGTGAATTTTCACAGAGGTTTCACGAAACAAATCACCAATGATGAAATGCGGAAATTTGCTGCGAATCCGTGCCTGGTGAAAAAATTCGCTCATCACTACTTGAAATAGATTGCCATGATAAAGAAAACTTGAGTGTCCAAAAATATTTATAAATGTACATGTTAGTTTGACCCTGGCACTAGTCGTACCTTATATACTGTACCTATATAAAGCCACACCCCAAATACCTGTGATTGGACAAAGCAACTACTACAGGGAAATTTGAAATTCCTCTCGAGGAAACTTGCGCGATTTCACTGAAATCGCGCCGCCGCGTATGCCATCCCACCGGCGATTTACATTTTCGCCGGTGGGATGGCAATCCGGGGAGATTAGTCGCCCGCGAACAAGGAGTTTTGTCACGGGCGACTAATCTCCCCGTGTGCCAGAGCCCTTAGCCTTGCAATGCAGTGTTTAGTTTAATAAGTACAATGGTTATCAATAAATAAGATAAAGAAATCCTAATTGGTGCAATAAATCACCATGCTATAAAGAAACTCAAGTGTCCAAAATTATTCATTCAATGTCCACAATCACATGATCCAGGCACTGCCACTCGGCCTGCATTATACTTTAATCTCACATAACTTTGCCCACTGTTATCTTTATTCTGCTGCACAATATTAACATCAACGGTTACCTTACTGTTATGGAGAATCATATTTCAAAATTCTTATTCAAGGTAATGTTCAAACTTTTTGAGCAGCAAAACTATCTGAAGAGAGAGAGTATAAAAGACGAATGTGTTAGAAACAGGAGCTGTATAAGTCAATATATTTTCTATTTGATGCAGGAGAAGAGCTGAAGGCGATGCCTTTTTTAAAGAAACATACTCCAATAGTCATTTAAGCCTTCTGGACAGTGATGAGTGAAACCACCCTGTTTGCATTGGAGGCATTCCTTCTTTCGCCAAATGCATTTTTCCTCAAGTTTTTTCTTATTCTAAATGCATTGAAGACTATAGATGTTTATTTCCCTCCTTCGAAAAAAAAAATCATTGCTAAGTTCTAGTGCCAATTGATAAAAATGTTCAACACTCATAAAAAACAAATTGTGCCCAGCACGTTTTGATTCTTGATGTAGAAGTAACTTGGTCACATCATCTCCTCCAAGTAGGTGGTAAATTATTTTTATAAAACACAAGTTTAAATACCCAATGTCATGCTGCGGAAATCTCCAAGCACCAGTTATAACCTCCATTTTATATATATATAAAACCAACTTCTGCTACTTAAACTTTATCTATTTAAAACTGGGTCAGTAGGGTTGATTGGACATCTCTTAGGAAAACATTCCTAGAGCAAAAGTGCACAATAGTAAAACAATTAAATTAGAATGCCTAGTAACCTACAGCAACCCGAGGGGCATATCAGTGTTGGACTGGGACCCCAGGGGCCCACCAGATAACCCTAGACCCTAGTCCCACTCTCCAAACTATTTTCCCCCTTTCCTCACTCAACCTCTTTATTCTCCCAGTCTCTTTTATTTACATGCTAGCATCCATCCTTCCATCTATTTATCCTCTGTCTTCCCATTCAGAAATAGGGAATGACCATGAAACAGGCCAAATGGTCAGGAGCAGAAGGGCCCACTGACACCTGGGCCCACCAGGAGTTTCCCTGGTATCCTGATGGACCAGTCTGACACTGGGGCATATATATATAGTTTCCACAATGTTAAGGGCACTTCCAGGGCTTATAATGCAGCAAAAGTAATTGATCTTCCAATTTGACCCATGTGGTCAGATTTTCAAACCTGCCTGATTTTTAGCCAGATATCAGTTAGATGGGTTTATCAGTGGGTCCCATACCAAGGCCAAAAAAGCTGCTGACTTGGTCTAGAGTCTAAATACATAAATACAAAGAATGGTAAAAAAAATATTTATGATAAACATCACCTTTTTGCAGTACCACTCTTTGTATTTATTTCTTCAGTGTGCAGCATCTAATTGGAAATATTGTATGTACTATAGGCCTTTAATCTGTTTTTCTATGGGTGCCAATGTGATCTTAGCACCTAACTCTCATTGCTGCAAACTATAAGTTGCTCTAAATGTGCCCTCCATTGATCTAGATTTTTGAGGAGGACAAAGTCATCAGCTTTTATTTGCCCATGTATAGTTGACCAGCTTTACTTTGCTCAGTGAGCAAGTGAGAGTAATTTGGTGCTGATCTGTAGTATAAAGAAGATATTAAACATATAAACTCAAGTAACTAATTAGAGACTTTGTCTAACTGCACCAGGGCAGCAAGTCAGTAAATGATCTTATTCTACTTCCAATTCAATGAGTTATGTGCAGTGTGTGCAATCCCCTGTGGTTTTTTTTTTATATTTCTTTCTATATTTTACCTTGTATAGTACAACATATTGATTGCTGGAAGGGTTAATTCTTTAATAACCAGCATTCTTCCCTTGAGGTTAATATGGAAAAATTCCCCTGGTCTGTATTGAGAACAAGATTCAGTATTTATACCTTCTGGCTGAGCCTCTGACTCCCAGTATTATTTTTCGAGCTGAAGCAGATCCTACACTTTGTGTCACCCAGACCTACAGTAAGTACAGCCCATTATAACTTTGGTAGAGAAACAATCTATGCCAATGGTTATTTTAACCTCTGACAACAGCATGATTGGCAGGATATATGTGTGTGTTTTACCTGCACCCGGTATTGCTACACGTTAAAATGATAATATTCATTCTTATAATAGCTATAAAATATTGGTGCCAGAGAGGATGGGCAATAACATTAGATAAGAAGTTGCCTAGATACCAACAGTACAAGAAATTCCAATAAAAGGAAATTTATAAGGGCTGGATAAAACTATGTAATACTAGTGCTAAAAAACATATTCCCCTGCAGTGAGTGTGCCGCTGCTCTATCCCTATCATTGCTTGTTATATTCCTGCATTAGGGATTTGCAGCCAGTCCCTGCCATTATAATGAGTGAGGATTACATTTTGGGAACTGTCTGCTTTGTTTTGTGTTGTGGTTTTTGTTTTTGAGAACAGAATATAGATACAAAAGCACACAAACTCACACACCCAAGAACACACTTACAAATGCAGACATTTAACACATACATATAAACTCACACATACACAAAACACAAACGTATACACCCCCACACAGGTTTATCTGAAATCAATGATAATCACAGGTAGATTATTATTCTCCTTTACAACCTGCAGTGCAAAATGACTCAGAGCCAACAGACCAATAAGTCAAAGTAGTACAAGGGTTTCCCTAACTGTATGTTATAGAGAAATAATAAGCAATTCAATTTAATATTTTGCGTAGTAAATAACAGCAGAACAAAAGAAACGTAATTTCAGGAGATCAAAATAAATGTATTTAAGTAGAGTTAACTAGAACTTTATTTTGATTTACTAAAGAGGTCACAATGTTACTAAAGAGACAACTACAAAGATTACATTGTATAAGCAAGAAGAAAGAGAAGACATTAAGATTATTTGATATTGTAATAGGTATGAGATCTATTATCTGGAATGGAGCTTTGTGTATATGGGGTCTTAATTTGAAGCACTGTGCTATTAGGATAATAAAAACATAAAAAAAACTATAGGCTGAATTTGCCATAAAAAAAGTCTAGCTACCAAAATATAAATAGTATTCTATATGAAATGTTCAGATGTATGTCAGAGATTGATGGATATCAGGTTTCCATATAATACTTTACATCTGGTGCCTGGAATGAAAATTTCCATTAGTATAAATAGGAAAACAAAACACAAGACCGTCAAACATTTTCTCAAAGCTTTGGTCTTTATATCCCCATATTGCTGTTATTTGACCCTGTGCAATATTGTGATAGAATGTGGAGGGTATTTTCTGGTTCTCAACTTATCTCTCTAGCAAAAAGTAGCAATACTATTTTAGGGCATGTCTAGATATATACAAGATGGCATTTGTAACCACCCTTGACCTCCTTTTTACTTCAGCCATGGGCAGGGCAATCATTTTTCCATTCAGTAAAGAGCAAACTGCAATTCATTACTAATAACAGCCGACCGTCCTGAGAAAAACAAAACATTCAACATGGTGAAAAGCCATCGACTAAGACTCCTCATGGTAAAATGCCACTGGATATACACTCATGAATGGGTCCCACAAGACACTGGGTAGAACAATTTACCCTCTATCTCCTTATTTTTGCCGTTATGCCGTCTGAAGAGATCTCTCCCCAATTAAAGTCTGAAAATAGAATAGATCGATCATTTGTTCTACTGTAGCAGAACATATAATCCACTGAACGTTTACAGCTTATTAATAATTCAGATTTAGATACAGAAGAAACATGAAGAAGCAAGTTGTTCATAATCATATAAAACCTATATGCAGGGAGTAGGTTGTAAATGGTGTCAAGAGGGAAGAACTATTAGATGAGGGGGGTAGGAGAGGGATGAAAATACTCTAAAGGTGAGTAAGAAGATGAGTTAGATGAGGTGGGAATGAAAAGAATAGGTAACAAGTTCCAATCCTATTGTTAAGTAGTTACATCCGTTATCTACTCATCACATTGCCTATAATCTTTCCACTGTATATATCATTATCCCTTTTCTTTTATAGTCTTTAGAATAAATAAACATGATATATTTATAATCATTTGTTAGGTTTCAAATCATTTTTTCCCATTCAGCCAAGGCTGACAAATTTTCCAGCATCTTTTTTAACTGCCATTTTCCTCCACCTTTCCAGTGTCTAATGTTGGGTTTGATAGACACTCATCTATTGCTGGAAGCTGAAGTTGTTTCCATTAAGTTGACTTACAACATAAAGGTGGCTAATGAGATCACTATTTGTTGTTCGGCCAGGCATTAGTCATGCAGGTCACTGGAAAGGCCCCATACATGGACCAATAAGCTGCCAGCCTGGTATGGAGGGGGGTGAGTTAGCAACTTTTATCACCCATATGTGGCTGACCTTTATTCACAGAACAGATCCACTGCTGGTGAAGTCCACTACATGTGCCAAAGCATTTAAGTAAACAATTGAAGTAGACTGTTGAATAGAAATGCAGTTACTTGCTAAAACAAAATGGGGATGGGCACATAATAAGGATGGCGATTTATAAATGAATATTCAATTGTACTTTTTGTGTTTATCTTACAGATACTGTTGGGAAACCCAATGGATAGATCCAATAATACAGCAGTGGGAGAGTTTATTTTATTGGCTTTTTCAGATTTAAATGAGCTTCAGATCCCTCTGTTCTTTGTCACTTTGCTTGTCTATGTCATGTGTGTGTTTGGGAACGTTGCTATCATTTTTCTAGTAACAGTTGAACCTTCACTTCATACCCCGATGTACTTTTTTATTAGTAAATTAAGTGTGTTGGAAATAATGTATGTGACTTCTATTGTCCCTAATCTTCTGGCTAACCTCATTGCAGATATGAAGAGCATATCCTTCGGTGGATGTTTCATACAGTTGTTTGCCAATTCTATCTTAGGAACTGTAGAATGTTACCTTTTTGCAGTCATGGCTTTTGACCGAGACCTGGCCATTAACAAGCCCTTGCATTATTACGCTATTATGACCAAGGAGTTGTGTGTTCAGCTTACAGTTGTAGTATGGATTGTTGGAATTATCCATGTATCAATCTCTGTAGTATTCACAGCTAATTTGGAATTCTGTGGTCCTAATGAGATCGACCATTTCTTTTGTGATTTTCCTCTTCTACAGTCCCTGGCTTGCTCCCATCCCTTCATCACTCAAGTAATATTAATCTGTGGGGCCTTTCTTGGAGCTGTACTCCCATTTATTGCAACTGTTGGACTCTATACCCATATAATTATAGTAATTTGTAAGATTAAAAGTGCTGAATCTAAACAGAAAGCCTTTTCCACCCTCTCTTCCCATCTCACTGTAGCAGGTTTGTATTATATCACAGTTATATTTGTACATTCTGTGCCAACGGGTACCCAATATAACAAGTTTCTTGCCCTTGTATATGCTGTCATTATTCCACTCTTGAACCCCTTCATATATGCCTTCAGGAACAAAGATATCAAGAAAGCTCTCATAAAATTAAGAAGGCTAAAGCTTTGCCAAGGATATTAACTAGATACAAAATAAATGTTCCTTCTGTATTTAACTGTAACTGCCTCAGAGTTGTAGTTTATTACTTTCTATACTGTATCTCTTGTTTGTTTTTCTCTTTTACTTTATGATATTGCATTAACCAGCATTTTTCTTCTTCTATCTTATCTTACTTTTGAACCCAAGAATCATTCAAAAATCTTAAAAACAAGGGGCATACAGAGTTACTCATTTTAGTTGTATATTTTATACATCTCTTGTGTAACAGAATATGCTTTTGCATTATACTGTAGGTACAGGCATCATATGGGTTACTTTTGATCAAATAGACAAAACATCAGTACTGATGTCCTAACTTCAGTAGGTGCTACCCCTAGCTACCAATGAGCAATTAGACTGAACCACAATTTAGAAATGGAAGTAAAACATCAGAGTGGTTGCTTGCTATTGGCCACTGGCGCATTTAGTGCAGACCATGGAATGATTCAATTTTTATTTCATGCTTTATTTGTTTTTACACTGTGGTCTATAAGCTATTTGTTTACATCAGTCCCTTCTGTTTGTGGCTTGTTTTGTTAACGTTTGGCTTTGGTAATTTTTCTTTATATTTTGACCACACCTTAGAGCACACTTGCTAACCAAAGTACAGCAAAGTGCAAAGATAGGCCACAATCGGCCATTTTTTGGGTGTGTGCAATTAGAGGCAGTATTCTGGTGTGTGTCCCCTGTGTGAGGACAGTTGTTGATTGAGTGCCTGCTACGTGGGAGCAACTGCCTATTCCAAAGGGAGAGGTACTTTGGGGCAGATAGCGCTACCTGGGGAAACTAAAGGGTTCTGGGGAAGGGGCTTTGCCAGGACTGAACTGAACACGGGTATTTCCTCCAGGAGTGGAGTGTGGGACTGTGTCCTGGGAGAACTCCTTTTGCTTTTGAGAAAGCAAATAAATACAGCCCAGAAAAGTGAGTGTAACACCATTTGTGCAGGAGTGTGCCAAGAAAGGTTTACACTATGTTCATCACTCAGCACCTGATTTTGTTATTCAGCAATCAGAGCTCAGTGCCAAGGGGGGATCAAGTGCTCTAAGAATAAGCACTAAGGTGGGCTCTTGCACCCACAAACCGAACACTACAAACCCACTCACATATATGCAAACTTATTCCCCACTCAGCTGTAATACCAGATACCAACCATGCTTTTGCACTCAATAAAAATAAATACATTTTGATTTTTGTTGCTGGCACCAAAGGCCATTGTTAAGAGCAAAAATGTTGGTTCCTTAAATCTCAATATCACCCAATTTCACCCATATATATTATGGCTTTTCATATGCACTTGCTTAATGCAGCAGTTATGACTTATATGTGTTGTGGTGTGTATTTTAAACAGGTGGCAAAGGTATATTTCCCACTGGTGGGTTCAACATAGTAAATGTGCCTAAACATTACCTTCCCCCTATGGATGTATGCCTTATAGCCAGAACTCGCTAGTTGGGTGTTCAAATACTCTCAAGCATGTCTGCTCCACAACCCAACATTTTGTGTATCACAACCACAGTTTACAGTCAGGGTCGGACTGGGCTGCCGGGACACCGGGAAAAATCCCGTTGGGCCCCGGCTCAAGTGGGACATTTGGGCTCCCCCTGCCCGACCACTCCTGCCCCGACGCGTTAAATTTACGTGCTCAGGGAAGGACGTTGGGTGGGGGGCCCTGGGAGGAGGGTTTGGGGGGGCCCTCGGGGGGGGGCGGGGAGGCTATGGGCATGGGCCCCGGTGGGCCCTCCACACCCCAGTCCGACCCTGTTTACAGTTTTACAGAAAGAGCTCCCCTTGATCATCCAATGCAGCCAACCACCCAACAACCATTTCCTCAACAAATGTTTTTCAGGTGGTAGTTTCCAGCGCATATGGCCCAGAAATGGCCGGTGTATTATAAGGAGATAAACCCTTAACATAATATTAATAAGCCATCTTCCAATAAAATGGAACACAGTTTAATAGTTGTGAGCTGTACTTATACACCAACTTGTGTTTTGTATCCAAGACATAGGTTGTAAATATTTTCTATAAACTGAATGTTTTATTACTGTTCTACATCAACCTACACCATCCCCCCATATAACCAACTTAATTCTACCACTTAAACTTTAGCAAAACTTAGTCAGTAGGATTATTTATAAAAGACTGTGAAGCTGATTGGACAACTACTTGGAAAAACATTCGTAGAGCAAAGAAACGCAGTAGTTAAACAATTACATTTGAATGTCTAGTAACCCATAGCAACCTGAGGGTTTGTATACATACATGCAGTTACAAGGCAGTTCTGACTTAAATTAAGTTTTATAGTTTGTAAGTAATAAAGGGAAATAATTGTTGTTTATCATTACAGCTCTCAAGCTGGCTATATTCTGCTACATTCCTTTGTTTAATGAGGTTGTTAAATGAGTTTGCCATTTGCCCAATCTTGCCAGATTTTCAAACCTGGTTGAATTTCAGCCATACCCAGGCCAATAAGCTACTGACTTAGACTGGAGGGTCAGAGTCTAAAGAGTGGTAAAAAATATTTATTATAAACATCACCTTTCTGCAGTACAACTTTTTCCCTCCATATGTAATAAAAAGCACTAAGTTTGCCCAGTAGCAGTAACCCATAGCAACCAAAAAGATGTTGGCTTTTAAACAGGTGACCAGAAAATTGTACCTGCTGATTGGTTGCTATGGGTTACTGCTCCTGGGCAAACTTAGTGCCCTTTGTTACATAACCCCCTTTGTATTTATTTGTTTAGTGTGCAGGATTTACTTGGAAATATGGTATGTACCATATCCCTTTATTAAGTTTTTCTAGGGGTGCTAATGTGATCCTAGCACCTAACTCTAATTGCTGCATTGATCTATTTCTGGAGGGACAAAGTCATCAACTTTTAATTGCCTATGTATGGTCGGCTAGTTTTACTTCGCTTAGTGAGCAGCAACTATCTGATTGGCAGATCTGTCTAACTGCACCCGGGCAGCAAGGGGGTAAATGGCCTCGTCCTGCTTCCAGCCCAGTACTTTATGTGAGATGTGAGCAATCCCCTATGGTTTCTTAAGACTTATTCCTGTTTGTTCTGTTGTTTGGTATAACATATTAATTGCTGGAAGAGTTAATTCTTCAATAACCACCATTCCTCCCTTGAGGTTAATACTGCAAAATTCCCCTGGTCTGTATTAGGAGCAATACACAGTATTTATACCTTCTGGCTGAGCCTCTGACTCCCAGTGTTATGTTTTCGAGCTGAAGCAGATCCTACACTTTGTATCACCCAGATCTATAGTAAGTACTGCTCCTTACAACTTTGGTATAGAAAGATATATACATATAGGCATGCGATCAATTATCCGGAAACCTGTTATCCAGAAAGCTCTGAATTACAGGAAGGCCATCTCCCATAGACTAATTAATCCTTATTGGAGACAGACAATCCAGATGGCTTCAATTAATGTTTCAATTATTTTTTAGTAGACTTAAGGTATGGAGATTCAAATTACAGAAAGACCCCTTATCTGGAAAACCCCAAGTCCCGAGCATTCTGGATTATAGGCCCCATACCTGTATGTATATATATATACAGTATATATGTGTGTGTGTGTGTTTATTACCTGTACCTACTTTTTGTTTCTATGATTAATATTCATTAATATTTATAATCAACTTATAACAGATAAAAGATATTGGTACCAGAGAAGTGCTGTATATGGGCAGTAACATTAGATGAGAAGTTGCCTAGATACTCACTCCAATTACAAGGAATTAATAACAGCTGGATTGAAAACATAAAAGCATGTAATACAAGTGCTGATAAACACTAACACCCTATTAAAATCAATGTGCCGCTGCTCTATCCCTATCATTGCTTGTTATATCCCTGCATTGGGGATTTGCAGCCGGTCCCTGCCATTATAATGAGTGTGTATCAAATGTTGAAAACGATCTGCTTTGCTTTGTATTCTGCCTTTCTTTTTAAGCACTTTATTTTATTCATTTTAAATCCACAGCCCAAAGACCCTTGTAGCATAATGCTAAGGTCTAGTATTACAATGAGAAACTCACCTATAAAGAGAAATGAATCAAGGATATCGGTTTCATATGCGGCATTTACTGGGTAGAGTCTCTAATATCTGAGTTTGAGAGATTTAGACACATAGACATGGACAAACTCACACCCAAATACACAAGCCCCCGAGAATACAATTACAGAGATCTTTAATGCACTCACACACATACACAGATATACAAAACACAAACATATATAAACACAAAGGCATTTCTGAAATCTGATCCACTAATAATCACAGGTACAGTAGATTAGTATTCTCTTTTATAACCTGCAGTGCATAAAAGACTCACAGCCAAAAAGATCAATAAGCCACAGTAGTGCAAGGGTTTCCCTAACTGTATGATATACAGGTATCGGACCCCTTATCCGGAAACCCATTATCCAGAAAGTTCCCAATTACGGAAAGGCCATCTCCCATAGACTACATTTTAATCAAATAATTCACATTTTTAAAAATGATTCCCTTTTCTCTGTAATAATAAAACAGTACCTGTACTTGATCCCAACTAAGATATAATTACCCCTTATTGGGGGCAGAACAGCCCTATTGGGTTTATTTCATGGTTAAATTATTCCCTTTTCTCTGTAATAATAAAACAGTACCTGTACTTGATCCCAACTAAGATATAATTACCCCTTATTGGGGGCAGAACAGCCCTATTGGGTTTATTTCATGGTTAAATGAATCCCTTTTCTCTGTAATAATAAAACAGTACCTGTACTTGATCCCAACTAAGATATAATTACCCCTTATTGGGGCAGAACAGCCCTATTGGGTTTATTTCATGGTTAAATGATTCCCTTTTCTCTGTAATAATAAAACAGTAGCTTGTACTTGACCCCAACTAAGATATAATTAATCTTTATTGTCGTCAAAACAATCCTTTTGTGTTTAATTACTGTTTCATTTTTTTTTTTTTTTTAGTAGACTTAAGGTAGGAGATCTGAATTATGGAAAGATCCCTTATCTGGAAAACCCCAAGCCCCGAGCATTCTGGATAATGGGTCCCATTCCTGTATAGACAACAGAAACAATCCAACTAATGTTTTACAATTAATTGATATTTAATATCCAATTAATTTTACATAATGAATCTTGTTACAGAAATCTAAAGGAGAGCAAAATAAATGTAACTAACCAGAACTTTTTTTAGAACACTAATTTGCTTTATTAAAGAGTACACACATAGTTTTCAGTTGCACAACTACAATGATTCTATTTTGATGGTAGGGGATCATAAAACCTTCATTGAAGGACAAATATAGTTTTGATTTGCAAGACTTTACATAAGGGTAAATGAGCTTATCATTAGGCTTGCCATCAATGCACATCATCAGATTCTTCCATATTATTATCCATTCATTGACCTTGTTTAATATTCTGAAAAATATTGGATTATATTTTCTCGTTCCTAACTCTCTAGCAAACAGTATGAAGTATGAAGCACGAAGTCTAAATGGAATTAGTGACCACCCTGGACTCCACTTTTATACCCAGGGCAGGGCAATAATGTTTTCATTCAGGGAAGAGCACACTGCAATGTATAACTGATAGCCCACCCTCCTGATCCAAACAAAACATTTAGCATGGGGAAAGGCCACCCAAGACACTTGGTAGAACAATTTTCCCTTTGTCTTATTATTTTTTAGGTATGAGAGTAGAACAGATGGATCATTTGTTCTTCTGTAGCTGAACAAATGATCCACTGAACCTTTAGAACATTGAATCATGTTCAGATGCAGAAAAAGTATAGTTGATGTATTCTAAGAAAACAAAAACAGGTTGTTAGAAGGAAGAGCTATAAGGTAAGGAGGAAAAGGGGACGGATGAAAAAAACTGTAAAGGTGAGTAAAGGTCCCAATACACCTTCAGATCCGGTCGCTTGGCGATGTCGCCAAGCGAGCAGATCTTCTCCCGATATCCCCAACCCACCTAATCTAGCCTAATTCCAGCCTAATTGGGACCAAACGACCGAACTATAATGACAGGTATAGGCAAAGTCAGTTCGGGGACCGCATCAACGAGCCGATGTGGTCCCCAATCCGACTAGATTTTTTAGGCCAGATATCAGTCGGGGAGGCCCGTCAGTTGTGCCCATACACGGGCTGATTAGCTGCTGAATCAGTTTAAGGGACCCATATCAGCAGCTGCAGCTAATTGCTGCCTGGGTAAAAATTAGTGCCCATGTAAAAAAAAAATTGGACATTTTCGCCATTTTCGCCCATCACTATTCTTTTGTAGTCTTACATAGTTAAAGAGTTAAACATAAGAGTCTTTAAAAGTTAAACATAATATATCACTAATAATTTTAACTTGTGTTTGTTATGTTTTAAATTATTATTTCCCATTCAGCCAAGGCTGACAAACTTTCCAGTATCTTTTGATAAAGTACTTTTCCTTGATCTTTCCAGTGTCTAATGATGAGTTTCATAAGTCATTCAGCTATTGTTGATTATGTTGTTTCCATTTAAGTGCAATGAATGACTTGGTGACTTATAAAAAGGTGGATAATGGGTATGAGATCACTATTTGATGTTTGACCAGACACAGGTCATGCAGGTCACCGAAAGGGCCCCTACCTGGGCCAATAAGCTGCTGACCTGGTATGGACGAGGTTGGTAGCAACTTTTATTGGCCCATGTTTGGCTACCTTTATATACAGAATATACCCGCTGCTAATGAAGATCACTGAATATGCATTTGAGTGAAAAACCAGTCAAATACCAACAATACCAACATATGGCTGAAGACTTTTTGTATTTTTCTTACAGATACTGCTGGGAAGCCTGATGGATAAAGCCAATAATACAGCAGTGGAAGAGTTTATTTTATTGGCTTTTTCAGATTTAAATGAGCTCCAGATTCCTCTGTTCTTTGTCACTTTGCTTGTCTACATCATGAGTGTGCTTGGGAACTTTGCTATAATTTTTCTTGTTATAGCTGAACCGTTACTTCATACCCCAATGTACTTTTTTATTAGTAAATTAAGTGTGTTGGAAATAATGTATGTGACTTGCATTGTGCCTAATCTTTTAGCTAACCTCATTGCAGATATGAAGAGCATATCCTTCGGTGGATGTTTCATACAGTTGTTTGCCAATTCTACCTTGGGAACAGCAGAATGTTACCTTTTTGCCGTCATGGCTTTTGACCGAGACCTGGCCATTAGCAAGCCCTTGCATTATTATGCTATTATGACCAAGAAGTTATGTGTGAAGCTTTCAGTTCTACCATGGATTGTTGGAATTATCAATGTATCAATTTCCATAGTATTCACAGCTAACTTGGAATTCTGTGGTCCTAATGAGATCAACCATTTTTTCTGTGAATTTCCTCTTCTACAGTCCCTGGCTTGTTCCCATCCCTTTATCACTCAAGTAGTAACAATCTGTGGGGCCTTTTTTGGAGCTGCAATGCCATTCATTGCAACAGTTGGACTCTATACCCATATAATTATTGTAATTTGTAAGATTAACAGTGCTGAATCTAAGCAGAAAGCATTTTCCACCCTCTCATCCCATCTCACTGTAGCAAGTTTGTATTATATCACTGTTATAGTTGTACATTCTGTGCCAAAGGGTACCCAATATAATAAGTTCATTGCCCTTATATATACTGTCATTATTCCACTTTTGAACCCCTTCATATATGCCTTCAGGAACAAAGATATAAAGAAAGCTCTCATAAAATTAAGAAGGCTAAAGCTTTGCCAAGGATATTAACTAGATACAAAATAAATGCTCCTTCTGTATTTAACTGGCTCAGAGTTGTAGTTTTTTCTTTCATTACTGAATCTCACTTGTTTTTCTTTCACCTTATGATATTCTATTAGCCCTCATTTTACTTATGTTCTTGTCTATGCCACTGTCCTATGCTACTAAGCAATTGTAGACAATTATGGATCTGGTGCTGATCTTAAAGTGGCCATACACGTTACAATTATGATCTTTCCTGTGACCAGGAAGACCGTTCAGACACTCCACTAACATTCAGAGCTGATATACCAGATATGCAGGTAGCAACACAATAATTCTACCCCTATCTGATGATTTAGTACTAAACATTTGCTGGTGCTTTAATGGTGCCTGATCATAATTTTCCGTCCAGTCCACACCTTTGCCAATATCGGTTGCCACGTCTTCCGCCAAACACACATATACTGATTAACATACAAAACATAGTATATACGTATAGCAACTTTCATTGTTGGCCTTATCTGTTGGGATTTTCAAAACTACCCAATTGATATCTTGCCAATTTTCAACCAGAATGATCAATATTGGGCCCACATAGGCCAATAAGACTCAGGCTTGCACTGGAGGGACAGAATTATAAACTTTATGGGAAGCTTTATTTTGCTCAGTAAAAAGCAAGAGAGGAAGCTGATGCTTATCTACAGTATAAAGAACATGTAAACTTAACTAGCAGATTTTCTAAGTGCACATGACAACAAGTCGGTAAATTAGCTTATTTTGCTTCCAGTTGAGTATGTGAGATGAATGCAATCCCCTATGGTTTCTTAATATTTATCACTGTATTTTCCCTTGTTAAGCTGGAAGAGTTAATTCTTCAATAACCAGCATTCCTCCCTTGGGGTTAATACTGCAAAATTCCCCTGGTCTGTATTAGGAGCAATACACAGTATTTATACCTTCTGGCTGAGCCTCTGACTCCCAGTGTTATATTTCGAGCTGAAGCAGATCCTACACTTTGTGTCGCCCAGATCTACAGTAAGTACAGCTCCTTCCAACTTTGGTATAGAACCAATATATGTCATTGCCAATGGCTATTTTAACCTCTGACAACAGCATGATTTACACTGATAAAAGGAGAATGATAAAGAGCTCGATTGAAACTGGAAAACCACACACTCATATCCCCCTGCAGTCAGTGTGCCGCTGCTCTATCCCTATCATTGCTTGTTATATTCCTGCATTGGGATTTGCAGCCAGTCCCTGCCATTATAATGAGTGTGTATTGCTCATTGGAAACTGTCTGCTTTGCTTTGTATTCTGAGCACTTATCATATTTATTTCAAATCAACGGCACAATGACCAATGACAGATAGAGCAGCAATAATATAATAGGGCTACTGATTGTCCAGAATATATGTTTCGTATGTGGCATTTACTGGATAGAGTTAGTGATATAGTGATAAAAAAGAGATAGTAAAAAGATTCTATTTTGATGATAGGGCATCAGTTAAGATGAACAAATATGATTTTCATTTATAAGACTTTAATAGGGGTATCATTAGCTTATTATTGTGCTTGCCATCAATGCTAAACACTGATCTACACTACTTCAAAAGGAAACAAAATGGGAATATGAAAGAGGGCATCTTAAGATTCTTCCTTATTGTAATAAGTATGGGGTCTATTATCTGGAATGGTAGAGACCTGGAGGTTTTGGTACTGCATGTAATTTAAGAAAAATACTATAGGATGGATTTGCCATCAAGGAAAAAAGTGTATCCACTAGAATATAAATAGGACTCATTGGGAAATGTATTTCAGAGGTGGATATTGGGTTTCCATATAATAAAGCTGGTACCTGGAATTAAAATATCCATTACTATAAATAGGAATATGGAAAACAAGCTCATCAAACATCTACTCTATTTTCTTTGTTCCTTATATCCACTCATTAGTGTTATTTCAACCTGTGCAATATTCTTAAAAATGTTTTCTGGCTGAATGTATTTTCGACTTCTCATCTCTCAAGCAAAAAGTAGCAAAACTTTGTTATTTCTGTGTATTTCTGATACATAAATAGTCAAGAGTCCAACTACCCGATGCTAGGTTAATAGCGAACCACCCTGGACCCTTTTTGCTTCAGCCCTGGGCTTCAGTATAGAGCACAATGCAATTTATAACTAACAGCCGACCATCCTGAGAAAAACATTCAGCTCCTATAATGTTTACATGTTGAAACCCACATTGCCTAAGACTCATCATGGGTAAAATGCCACTGGATATACACTCAGGATACCACAAGACACTGGGTAGAATAAATTACCCTTTATCTCATTATTTTTTCTGCTCTACTGTTTTAGGAGATCCGTGTCTCTTTAAGCTCATATTCAGATAGTAAAATGATATTTTGTTTCTTCTATGAAACAAAAAGAAACAAGCAGTACATAATCATATTAAATGAATAAATAAGGACTAGGTTGTAAGAGGAGAAAAGAAGAGCTATTATGTGAGGGGTGTAGGGGAGAGATGAAATAATGTAAAGGTAAGAAGAGCAGTTAGATAAGGTAGGAAATAGTAAAAAGACTTAATGAAACAGGTTCCAATTCTTACAGAATGGATATCTTTGCTCCCCTTCTACATACGGTATAATTATCCCTTTTCCTTTGTAGTCTTTGTAAGAGTTAAACAAAATATAGGGTTGATTCACTAAAGGTCGATAAGTTTTATCGCACCCTTTTTTGCGTTAAAATTGACGCAAAAAAACCCCACGCAATTCGCTAAAGTATTAACGCATGTGTTAATTCGCGCGCCGAAATAATACTAACGCATGCTTCACAAACACTTAGATGCGCTAAATATCGCATTTGTCTGTGCGAAAAATAACACCTACTTGGGGCAGGCGGTAATTATAAAAAAGTACAGTTCATGAGCTTTTGGCAACACAATATGGACTTTGCAGTGGGATTTATTCAAGTCTGTGTTGGCCCCAGAGTGATGCAGCCGCCAGTTTGCAGGGAAATGGGCGTTTTGAGAAAAGTAGTTTTACGAAAGTAATGGCATGTATGGCTAATATGGCATGCATTTTTCGCACGCGGGGACTATTTGTGTGCGATGCGTTGATTAGTGCGCATTCCGTCAAATACCGCATGAAAATAGTCTTCGCGACTTAAATAACGCACACAGCATTGCGTCTAAATTAACGCAAATATACTTTTAGTGAATCGTGCCTTAAAATGCGTAAAATTAGACACGATAACATTTTAACCGCATGCTATTAATAGCGCACGTTTTAACGCACTTTAGTGAATTGGCCCTTATATCTCTAACGTGTTAACTTGTGTTTGTTAGGTTTTAAATTAGTTTTTTTTTGTTAAACCAAGGTTGTCAAATTTTCCTGTATCTTTTGGCACTGTAAGCCTCGTATCCATGTGTTTTCCCCATCTTTCCAGAGTCCAGTGTTGACTGTTGCTGGAAACTGAAGTTGTTTCAATTTGAATGGAATCAATGGCTTGGTGGCTTATAATATAAAGGTTGATAATGGGTATGAGATCACTGGCCAAGCATTGGTCATGCAGGTCACTGGAAGGGCCCCACAGATGCAGCCAGCATGTTTTCACATATTGTCTCACCATGTTCAGACACCATTTTTGAGTGCTAAATCCTGCCTCTAGATGGTGCTAGAGTGCAAAGATTTTCCAGCAAAAACACAGTAGAATACTCCATAGACCATGCACCACCTGGTGGTGAATTTAGGCATTTTTTTACCCTGCATTAACTGAAAGAGACATAACATGGCAACATGGGAAAGGATCTTGGCTGCATCTGTACATGGGCCAGTAAGCTACTGGCGTGGTTTGTAGGAGGGGCAAGTTAGTAACATTTAGCAACCCATGTTTGTCAACACTTCCACGCCTGCCAATGTATTTGAGTAAACATCCAGGCAAAAATCAGTAGTAACATAAGCCAAATGGCACAGGCTCAACAAGTAGGTTGAACAAGATATTTTTTGCAAATGACCAATGAAGATAAATGCAGTTGCTTGCCAAGAAAATACGGGGGGGGGGTTGATAGGACCATAAAAAGGAGGGGGTTATAAATTGTAGCAAAGTATAGTTTGTGGAATATGAAATGAATATTTAACTGTACTTTTTGTGTTTATCTTACAGATATTGTTTGGAAACCCAATGGATAGATCCAATAATACAGCAGTGGAAGAGTTTATTTTATTGGCTTTTTCAGATTTATATCAGCTCCAGATTCCTTTATTCTTTGTCACTTTGCTTGTCTACATCATGTGTGTGTTTGGGAACTTTGCTATCATTTTTTTAGTTATCACTGAGCCATCACTTCATACCCCAATGTACTTTTTTATCAGTAAACTAAGTGTGTTGGAAATAATGTATGTGACTTGCATTGTGCCTAATCTTTTAGCTAACCTCATTGCAGATAAGAAGAGCATATCCTTCAGTGGATGTTTCATACAATTGTTTGCCAATTCTGCCTTAGGAACTGTAGAATGTTACCTTTTTGCAGTCATGGCTTTTGACCGAGATCTGGCCATTAACAAGCCCTTGCATTATTCTACTATAATGACCAAAGGGTTATGTGTTCAACTTGCAGTTCTGCCATGGATTGTTGGAATTATCACTGTATCCATCTCCACGGTGTTCACAGTAAACTTGGAATTCTGTGGCCCTAATGAGATCAACAACTTCTTTTGTGATTTTCCTCCTGTACAGTCCCTGGCTTGTTCCCATCCCTTTATCACTCAAGTGGTCACAATCTCTGGGGCCTTTTTTGCAGCTGTTCTCCCATTCATTGCAACTGTTGGACTCTATACCCATATAATTATTGTAATTTGTAAGATTAAAAGTGCTGAATCTAAACAGAAAGCCTTTTCTACCCTCTCATCCCATCTCACTGTAGCAGGTTTGTATTATATCACAGTTATATTTGTGAATGCCGTGCCAAAGGGTTCCCATTATAATAAGTTTCTTGCCCTTATTTATACTGTCATTATCCCTCTTTTGAACCCCTTCATTTATGCCTTCAGGAACAAGGATATAAAGAAAGCTCTCATAAAATCAAGAAGGCTAAAGCTTTGCCAAGGATTATTCCAATAAATCTAGATACAAAATAAATTCTTCTACTGTATATATCTGGCTCAAAGTCATAGTTTCTTTCCTTTTAATACTGTATCTATTGTTTGTTTTTCTCTTTTACTTTGTGATATCCTATTAGCCCTCATTATGGAGGGATTAATAAAGCCTTCTTATACTTGACATTTACTATTGTGTCTGTCTACCTGTTTGGTACTGTTGCTCAGTCCATATTCAGGAGATCCCGAGTGCCTGCTATTATCCCAAACCATAAGCACTGAACAGTCATCAGCCAGGTACTTGGGTTGAACCTTCTGAGGGCAGACTGGTCATAGATAGATTGCTTGGTGGATTTGGAGATGACACAAATATTAGTACACTGGTCACCAAGGGGCCCATTCATGAAAGCACATTTTTTTTCAGAAAAAATCGTATTTTTTCTAATTTATAGAACTTTTCGCAATAACCACGATAATATCATTAAAATGATGCGACTTTTTCATGGTTTGTGTTAACTTCCACTAAAAAATCATATTTTTCGCAAAGACTACGACCATTTCGGAGTTCATTCAAGCTTTCGTATCTTTTGGCCAGGGTTGGATCTGTAGAGTGCCATTGAGTCCTGTGGAAGGATTCCAAAATCATGCATTAAAGTTTCAAAGCCAGAAAGGTTTTTGCGCCATTTACAATCATTCGGATCCAAAAAATTTGTGACTTTCGCATGATATTTTCTTATGACCGCAAAAAGAATTTTCGCACATTAGAAATTACCGTGGTTACTCCAAATTTTTTCCAGTCAAGCTTTTAACCAGTAAAAATTCATGCTTTCATGAGTGGGCCCCCAAGTGTCAAAGGGCCAAAGAAATATAGACCTTATAAATAGTGTCAATACACTGCGGCTAAATCATTGGCCTATATAGTGCTGGCTAGATCTTGAAGTCTCACAAACTAAAACCCACTTACATAACATACTGTATATACAGACTTATTCTCCACTCTGCTGTTATACTGGATACCAACTTGCTTTTGCACTCAATAAAAAAATTACATTTTTATTGACACTAAAGGCCATTAAAACCATACCCTAACCTATAAAACCAAGTGGCCAGATTAAAGGGACCCCTCCATTGTCGGACTGGCCTACCAGGATACCAGGAAAACTCCCGGTGGGCCCAGGGGTTAGTAGGCCCTCCTGGTCTTGACCATTTGGCCTGTTTCATGGTCATTTACTATTTCTGAATGGGAAGAAAGGAGAAATAGATGGAAGAATAGATGCTAGCATGTAAATAAAAGAGACTAGGAGAATAAAGAGGTTGGGCAAAGAAAATAGGAAAAATAGTCCGGAGAGTGGGTCTATGGTCTAAGGTTTTCTGTTGGGCCCCTGGGGTCCCAGTCTGACACTGGACCCATCCCACAGAACATTAATAACATGTAGATATTTGACCAATTCAAAATGCTCATAACCCTCAAAGAGCAATGCTTTTGTGCTCACAAATTTGAGTCCCCAGATTCTCTCATGTAAAGATCAACAGAATAGGTGTGTGAAATAACTTCTCCTTTATTGTAAATAAGAAAATGTTAGTTTGTATTTTTAGAGTTTTTTTTGAAACCAGGACTAAACTCATTTCCACTAAAACCATGAATGTCTTGTCATTAATCAAAAGATCTGAATTGAAAAAACACGAAGGAAAAAGATACGGAAAAGTCATGAAAACCCCTACTTTTCTTACTGCAAATACATACACACAAATGCAAGTGTCCCCTGGAACCTCTAAAACCATGAAGCAAAGAAAGATCTTCCTTTTGGGAAAAGGACACCTGCTGTTCACTTCTACATGATCTCGACAGCTTTTAGATGCCGCACAGTTTTGTTGCATAATAAATAGTGGAAAAATTGGGGCAAAAATCACATTTTGGCATAAAAAATAAAACAAATTCTAGAAAAAAAAATGAACATTAGCAAATGCTCCCCTAAAGGCCCCCATACACGGGCCAATTTTAGCTGCCGATATTGGCCCCTTGGACTGATTCGGCAGCTTATCGGCCCGTGTAGGGGCAGAAACGAGGGGCCTGGCCAACCGATATCTGGCCTGAAATTGGCCAGATATCGATCGGCCAGGTTAGAAAATCCAGTCGGATCGGGGACCGCATCGGCTCGTTGTATGGGGACCTTAAGTCACAATAGTAGACAATTCCACCCATATAGATTATGCCATTTACTGTGCACAAATTATGCTGATATGGCCGTAGGCCTGATTTTGCCAGATTTTAAAACCTGCCCAATAAATATCTGGCCAATTTTCAACCACATATAAGGCAGGCAGACCTATTGGTGGGCCCCATACACAGACCAATAAGCTGCTGACTCTGTCTACAGGAAGAGTGTCATCAGCTTTTATTGACCCACGTATGGCCGGCCAATTTTAATTTGCTTAGCGAGCAGCAAGTGAGGAAGTTGGTGCTAATCTACAGTATACAGGGCATGGTAACCATATAAACTCAACTCTCTGATTAGCAGATCTCTCTAACCGCACCAGGGCAGCAAGAGGGTAAATGTCTTTGCTTCTATCCCAGTACGGGTATGGGACCTGTTATCTAGAAAGCTCGGGACCTGGGGTTTTCGGGTATGAGATCTTTCTGTAATTTGGATCTCCGTACCTTAAGTCTACTAAAAATCATTTAAACATTAAATAACCCCAGTAGAATTGTTTTGCCTCCAATAAGGATTAATTATATCTTAGTTGGGATCAAGTACAGGTACTGTTTTATTATTACAGAGAAAAGGGAATCATTTAACCATGAAATAAACCCAATAGGGCTGTTCTGCCCCCAATAAGGGGTAATTATATCTTAGTTGGGATCAAGTACAGGTACTGTTTTATTATTACAGAGAAAAGGGAATAATTTAACCATTAAATAAACCCAATAGGGCTGTTCTGCCCCAATAAGGGGTAATTATATCTTAGTTGGGATCAAGTACAGGTACTGTTTTATTATTACAGAGAAAAGGGAATCATTTAACCATGAAATAAACCCAATAGGGCTGTTCTGCCCCCAATAAGGGGTAATTATATCTTAGTTGAGATCAAGTACAGGTACTGTTTTATTATTACAGAGAAAAGGGAATCATTTAACCATTAAATAAACCCAATAGGGCTGTTCTGCCCCAATAAGGGGTAATTATATCTTAGTTGGGATCATGTACATGTACTGTTTTATTATTACAGAGAAAAGGGAATCATTTAACCATTAAATAAACCCAATAGGACTGTTCTGCCCCCAATAAGGGGTAATTATATCTTAGTTGGGATCAAGTACAGGTACTGTTTTATTATTACAGAGAAAAGGGAATCATTTAGCCATGAAATAAACCCAATAGGGCTGTTCTGCCCCCAATAAGGGGTAATTATATCTTAGTTGGGATCAAGTACAGGTACTGTTTTATTATTACAGAGAAAAGGGAATCATTTAACCATTAAATAAACCCAATAGGATTGTTCTGCCCCCAATAAGGGGTAATTATATCTTAGTTGGGATCAAGTACAGGTACTGTTTTATTATTACAGAGAAAAGGGAATCATTTAACCATGCAATAAACCCAATAGGGCTGTTCTGCCCCCAATAAGGGGTAATTATATCTTAGTTGGGATCAAGTACAGGTACTGTTTTATTATTACAGAGAAAAGGGAATCATTTAACCATGAAATAAACCCAATAGGGCTGTTCTGCCCCCAATAAGGGGTAATTATATCTTAGTTGGGATCAAGTACAGGTACTGTTTTATTATTACAGAGAAAAGGGAATCATTTAACCATGAAATAAACCCAATAGGGCTGTTCTGCCCCCAATAAGGGGTAATTATATCTTAGTTGGGATCAAGGTCAAGGTACTGTTTTATTATTACTAAGAAGAAGGAACTATTTTTAAAAAAATGTGCCTTATTTCCTTAAAATGGAGTCAATGGGAGATGGCCATTCCTTAATTCGGAACTTTCTGGATAACGGGTCTGATACCTGTACTTTATGTGAGATGTGAGCAATCCCCTATGGTTTCTTAATATTTATCACTATATTTTCCCTTGATAAGTACAACATATTAATTGCTGGAAAAGTTCATTCTTTAATAACCAGCGTTCCTCCCTTGAGGTTAATATGGAAAAATTCCCCTGGTCTGTATTGAGAACAAGATTCAGTATTTATACCTTCTGGCTGAGCCTCTGACTCCCAGTGTTATATTTCGAGCTGAAGCAGATCCTACACTTTGTATCACCCAGATCTATAGTAAGTACAGCTCCTTCCAACTCTGGTATAGAAGCTAATTATTCCAGCGTCAGTGTTTGTTTTAACCTCTGACAAAAGCAGCATTGACAAGATTGTACAAATAACATAAGTATACAAAGGACATACATATATAATATTCACTGTATTGTAAATAGATATGTATATCATGTTACAATGTATAATGGAGTTTCATAATGATTAATAATATTCATTCCAAACCTATCGCAACTATAAAATATTGATGTCAGAAAGGTGATGTATACAAAAAATTACACAAGATTATAACTTGCCTAGATACTTGCAATAAGAAATTACAATGACAAAAAAAGATAGGGCTGGATTGGAAACATCTAATACTAGTACCACAGGTATAGGACCCTTTATTCAGAATGCTCAGGACCATGGGTATTCCGGATAATTTCCGTAATTTGGATCTCCATACCTTAAGTCTACCAAAAACTCAATAAAACAGTAATTAAACCCAATAGGAACAATAGGATTAATTATATGTTAGTTGGGATCAAATACAAAGCACAGTTTTATTTTTACAGAGCAAAAAGAAATCAATTTGAAAAATCTGACTTATTTGATTAAAATGGAGTTTATGGGAGACAGGCTTTCCATAATTCGGAGCTTTCTGGATATCAGGTTTCTTGATAACGTATCCAATACCTGTACTAAACTATCATATCCCCCTGCGGTCAGTGTGCCGCTGCTCTATCCCTATCATTGCTTGTTATATTCCTGCATTGGGGATTTGCAGCCAGTCCCTGCCATTATAATGAGTGTAAATTACATGTTAGAAACTGTCTGCTTTGCTTTGTATGCTGGCTTATTGTTTGAGCACCTATGATATTTGTTTTAAATACACAAGTCAAAGACCCTTGATAATAATTAGAAACTTGCTTATAAAGTGATATGAAGAGAAAGCAATTTAAGTAAGCCCAAGGCAGTGTCAGATAATGACTTTATAATGAGTGCAATGAGAATGAAAATAATTGTTTCTTATGTGGCATTTACTGAATCATATTTCAGGTACTGAATGTGATTAATTTACTCAAGAGTATGCATTCTTTTTAGAAAAAGCTACACAAAAGGGCTGGTTTTGGCGTGGTGGAAAAGCAAAGCAACAATAAATAACAATAAAAAATACAACAAAGAATAACTAGTATAAATAGGACAGTTAGAATTCTTCTATTCATAGCTTGCTGGATGTTAGGTTTTCAGATTATAGATCAGTACCTGTAGTTCATATACCCATTAATATAAAAAGGCATATTAAACGCATGCTCTTCAGGACATTTACCCTAAGCTTTTTATTCATTTCCTATATCCACTCATTGCTGTTATTTCACCCTGTGTAATATTCTGGTAGTATATTTTGTGAACTTTCTATCAAAATGTAGAAATACTATTTAATGTCAGGGAGTCTCGTGTCTTACTAATAACTTTCCTGATTAAAATAGGAGATTTAGTATCATTCACATGGTGAAAGTGTGCCACTGGATACACATCTGTATCTGATTATGAGAACTGAAAGCATAAGAGAGGTTAGCAGTTGCTGAACAATCAAGTGTATTAATAAACAATATACAGAGAAATATAGTTTTTTAATAGCACAGTGGCTTAGTGAGTAGCACTGTTGCCTTGCAGTGCTGGGATCCTGAGTTCAATCCCAGCTAGGGCACTATCTGCAAGAAGTTTGCATGTTAAAACATAGACAGGTTAATTGTCTTCTGACTAAACTGACCTTAGTTTGTGCAAATGCAACAGGGACCTTAGATTGTAAGCTGCTCTGGGGCAGGGACTGATGTGGATGATGAATAATCTCTGCAGAAATGTGTCAGAGCTATTTAAATAACAGGAAATAAAAATACATATTTTCAATTCATTGAATCAAAAAAAAGCTAGCAGTACATAAACATATGAAACTGAATATTTTGTAAGTAGGTTGGAAAAGAAGGAGGAGATATTAGATGATGATGATGATGAAAATACTGTAAAGATGAGTAAGGGGGGGGGTTAGATGGAGCGGGACAGAGGAGCAAAAATAAAAAGAAGAGAGAACAGGCCGGAATTTGAGTTGAGCAAATCTGTCCTGTTTTGCTTTGTCGAAGAGTTCATGAAGCAAAGGGTGTTTTGGGTTTTTTATGTGGCAACTTTTTCCATTCTGTGGTAACAATTTTCACAGTAACTTTTTCAGCAAACAATACAGTGGAGCCTATGGGTGTTTTTTCTTGGCAAAATCCATAACTGGCAAAAGAGTTTCACTCTTTTACTTCTTATCTACACATCACTTTGTCTATATAGTTATATGTATAATGGCTATCTATATTAATGGTCATAATTATAACTTTTTTTCTCATTGTATATATAATTAAAACTTCTGTTTTCTTTATAAGAGTTAATTACAATATACCTTTCAGCGATTTAACATGTATTTAGGTTTCAAGTGATTGTTTCCTATCCAGCAATGGCTGATAAAGTTTCCAGTATCTTTTGCTACTGTTATTTTCCTCCATCTTTTTAATATCTAATGTTGAGTGTGATAAGCCACTTGTTTATTGTTGGATGCTGAATTTATTTCTATTTAAGTGGATTCAACGCTTGGTGGGTTATAACATAAAGGTTGTTAATGGGTTTAAAATCACTGTTTGTTGTTCGGCCAGGCAGGGCACTGGGAGGGTCCCATACATGGGCCAATAAGCTGCTGACTTGGTATGGAGGGGTTTGGTTTACCTTTATAACCATAGAAAATATGGGGTTATAAATGATGGCAAAATGTAATATGTATATGTATATAATATATATATATAATAGTATATACTAAACATTTATCTGTATTTCTTGAATTTATATTACAGATACTACTGGGAAGCCTGATGGATAAAGCCAATATGACAGCAGTGGAAGAGTTTATTTTATTGGCTTTTTCAGATTTATATCAGCTCCAGATTCTTCTGTTCTTTGTGACGTTGCTTGTCTATATCATGTGTGTGTTTGGGAACTTTCTTATCATTTTCATAGTTATAGCAGAACCTTCACTTCATACCCCAATGTACCTTTTTATTAGTAAATTAGCTGCGTTGGAAATAATGTACGTGACTTGCATTGTGCCTAATCTTTTAGCTAACCTCATTGCAGGTAAGAAGAGCATATCCTTCAGTGGATGTTTCATACAGTTGTTATTCTCTTCTACCATGGGAACAGCAGAATGTTACCTACTTGCAGTCATGGCTTTTGACCGAGACCTGGCCATTAGCAAACCCTTGCATTATTCTGCTATTATGACCCAGGGGCTGTGTGTCCGGCTTGCAGTTCTACCATGGATTGTTGGAATTATCACTGTATTCATCTCTACAGTCTGCACAGCAAGCTTGGAATTCTGTGGCCCTAATGAGATCGACCATTTCTTTTGTGATTTTTATGCCGTGCAGTCCCTGGCTTGCTCCAGTATATTTATCACTCAAGTGGTCACAAACTCCGGGGCCTTTTTTGCAGCTGTACTGCCATTCACGGTAACTGCTGGACTATATACCCATATAATTATTATAATTTATAAAATTAAAAGTGCTGAATCTAAAAAGAAAGCCTTCTCCACTCTCTCTTCCCACCTCACTGTAGCAGGTTTGTATTATATCACGGCTATCATTGTGAATGCCGTGCCAAAGGATTCCCATTATAACAAGTTCCTTTCCCTGATATATACTGTCATTACCCCACTTTTGAACCCCTTCATTTATGCCTTCAGGAACAAAGATATAAAGAAAACTCTGATAAAATCAAGAAGGATAAAGCTTTGTCAAAAATTATCCCAATATTAATTAACATATAAAATAAAATATATAAAATAAATAAATATAAAATAAAATATGCTATATAGCTGGCACAGAATTTCATCTTTGTCCTCATTGTCTTATGTTCTTTTGTAGCTTTACAAAATGAGTAATGCACATTAGTTCTACTGTTTATTCCCCTCCTGTGTAACAGGAGTGCAGTATATACGTGTTGCAGAGAAGCAAATGCATATATGGGTACCTTTTGGCCAAGTAGCCAAAACATTGGGACTGATTTCCTAACTGTAGTAGAACTTAACTGCACCAGTAAGGACAGTTACTCATAGCAACCAGTAAGTTAATAGCTTTGATCAGTCAAGGACAAGTTACAAACAGGTAGTCAGATCTGATTGGTGACTTGCTATTGGTAACTGCACTAGTGCAATGAAACAATTTGACCTCTGACATTTCAAAGGTTAACAGGTAGGTAAAGAGCTTGCTTGGTTTTTATTTTTAGATAAACAAATGTCTTAGTACACTCATTACCAAATTAGATGATTAGCAAAAAAGAAGGTCCTTTTTTACAGTATATATTAAGGATTTACTACCCTACATTATTGGAATTTACCTTTGAATGTAATTCATAGTGGTGAAAACTGTCCCATTTTGCTTCGATAAAACATTCACAAAACTGCTTAAAAATTCACCAAATGGTAAATATTTGTGAAATGTGGCTATGGCATGACTTTCCGGACACATGGAATTTTTTTATGCGACCATGTCTTTCTTGACCCGACCATGACTTTTTTGACACAACTGCGACTTTTTCATCACTTGGCCAATTTTTCCAGCAGTTTCGCAAAATCATTTGCCAATTGAGAAATGCGGAATTTCATTGTGAATCCATGCCTGGCAAAAAAAATGCTCATCACTAGTAATTCATATTATGCATCTGTAAGAAACCATTGCCTGCTGCCAGCATTTCCTAAATTCCCCTTGTTTAACAGTAGGATAAACATAAGAACCCCAGCTCCCCCACCATTTTAACAGCAATGACATTTTAACCCAGGAACAGTAAATAATGCCTGGAAGCTTTGGCTTTTCCATGATGTTGGAAGCAACATAAAGGAACAGGACTCTTCTGAAATAGAGGCTAAGGTCTAATATATTAGGCAGTAGTGATGAGCGAATCTGTTCTGTTTTGCTTTGCCAAAAAATTAGCAAATCTTTTAAAAGATCCGCGAAACGGCGAAAAATTTGTGAAACGGCGAAAATGTTGTGTGGTAAAAAAATTGTCGCCTGCAGCTATTCTTTTGTCGCCCGAGGCTTTTATTTTGTCGTGTGGCTATTATTTCGTCGCCCGCAGCTATTATTTTGTCGCATGGCTATTCTTTTGTTGCCCGCGGCTATTATTTCGTTGCGCGGCTATTCTTTTGACGCCTGCGACTATTCTTTTTTGGAAGCTTTGGCTTTTCCATGATGTTGGAAGCAACATAAAGGAACAGGACTCTTGTGAAATAGAGGCTAAGGTCTAATATATTAGGCAGTAGTGATGAGCGAATCTGTTCCGTTTTGCTTTGCCGAAAAATTTGCGAATCTTTCAAAAGATCCGCGAAACGGCGAAAAATTAGCGAAACGGCGAAAATGTCATGCGGTAAAAAAAATTGTCGCCTGCAGCTATTCTTTTGTCGCCCGAGGCTTTTATTTTGTTGCGCGGCTATTATTTCGTCGCCCGCAGCTATTATTTTGTCGCACGGCTATTCTTTTGTGGTCCATGGCTATTATTTCGTCGCGCGGCTATTCTTTTGACGCCCGCGACTATTCTTTTTTGATGCCGGTGACAATTTTTGGATGTGCGGATGTGCGAATCCATGCCTGACGAAACATTTCGCCCATCACTATTAGGCAGCTATAATTTTTCTTTATTCTCCTTTAAACCCTCATGTTTGGAGAAGAGTAGGATTATCAGGTTACTCCAGTTGGCAGGTAGAGCTTTGGGAGGTTGATTTGTTGATCAGTAGGTAATACAGTAAGGAATAATTTTGTCTGTTAGAAAGATGGGAACATGTTTTCTCTTGGCCATTCTCATATTTATGGGCTTGTATGAAAGTGTTTATGGACCGGTTATTTTACAGCATTTAACTTGGCAAAGAAGCAAACAAGCAACTGCAAGATCAAGAATGATATTTTTTGCATGTCAATCATAGGCAGAGATTAATAAAGATTTAGAGAGGTGCAGTCCCCCAAAAAGAGATCAACTGCTGAATATTCATGCATAAATATCCAATGGAATGCTCTTTATTGATAACTACCTCAAACAAATGTTCCATCCTCCTCTCCTGATGCCAGTTTACACATGCCCTGACCAAAAGAAAATATTCTAAAATATCTATGGTTAAGTTTACTGTCAGGTAAGGTCTTACTCTATGTGCATACTAAAGGAGACAATCTGCAACCTGTTGTGTTTAATGCAAGGACAAATCTCTTAATTGAAATGATAGGCTACACTATAGGGGTATATTTATCCTGCTGTGTAAAAAGTAGAGTAAAACATTCCCGGTGATGTTGCTCATAGCAGCCAATCAGATGCTTTGCTTTGGTTTTGAACTGTTTAAATCTAATTGCTGGTTGGTTGCCATGAGCTTCACTCCACTTTTTACACAGCATGATAAATATACCCCTATGTTTTTGTTCTTTTCTAGGATTGAACCATTCGTTAGCAGCAATTATCATCAGGCTTCAGGATTGGCAGTTCAGTTGTATATTGTGTTTCCATATCTGTGAATGTGAACTGTTTAGTTGTTCTCTATTTACCAGCTCATCATGTATATCACCCCCTTTGCTCGTTGTCTGTCCATATGCTACTCAACTTGATTTTGCTAAAACCAGTTCCATTCCTCTCCTGGACAGTCACGCAACCAATCCTCAGCCTTTCCTTTAACATTCAGCTTCCATGGCCACCTTTACTATTGTAACCTCTATTTCAGCTCAATAGCTGCCTTCCTGGACTAGTACCAGTAGAACATGGGTTACACTGTACTCTCTCACCCAGAATGGGCCTTCGCTAAGTGAAAGAGGAAGGTGAGGGTGTTGTGCAACTACACCTCTCTTGCTGCTATGCAGAAAAATAAAAACAGAGGGCGCCAGAGGTTCTTGCAAATAACAAAGTAATACGTGTTTATTGAACCCCCACAGGGTTACTCACAATACAGCTTCTCAGGGGCCAGTGGTACAGGCAACACCACATACAGAGTGTAATACAGACTGACACTCCCCTGCGGGCAGACTTGGCAGGAATCTCACTTCCCCTCTGCCACACCCCGTAGTGGATCCCTCAGGGAATTCTCTATCCTGATTCCCTATTCACTGGGATCCCTACACTACAGGCAATATGGCCTGGGAGAGATACCTCCAGTAAAACTGCAAATCCTATGCAGGAGCTCAGTGCTGCTCATTCTAGCTCAGGCCTAACTGCCTTACACCCCTAGAGTGGTACTATAAAGGGGCTACACCTGCCACTATCTAATGCCTCATTCACAGGGCCCTGTTCCCCAACTTCACTGGGCCTGGGCCCATGGCCTGGACTCTCAGCACACACCCACCTTGTCCCTAAGGTGGAAGCAAACAAACAGGAAGTGCCACTCCTTTCCCAGCACTATACCAAAGTGAGGCAGGAAGTGGTCACCATACCTTCTAACCAATAGCACACATATGTTAATGAACTCACTTAGACACATTCCCTTCTGCCCAGCAACTAAGGGAACTGAACCTGTAGGGATTTAAAGCCATAGGGACCATTTAACCCTATGGGTCCCTACACTATAACTACTGAAAAGCTGAATGCTCCCAGTACCACTGTTACATACAAAGAACCTGCTAAGGGCAGAATCCAGGTACCAACCACCACATTGGCATTTAGTCTCTTTTTCTCATAACCTTAAGCTTTATCATTAATTGAAGTGTCATAAAACAAAAATTACAGTCACACATGGGCTTTATATGCTTTTAAACTAAATTCACTAAAATTCAAACTGAAAGACAACAAAAGCAAAAGGAAAATTGACTATGGGGCTGATTTACTAACCCACGAATCCGAATTGGAAAAATTCCGATTGGAAAACGAACATTTTGCGACTTTTTTTTTTTTGCGTATTTTTTGCGATTTTTTCGTAGCCGTTACGACTTTTTCGTAAATTGTCGCGACTTTTTTGTAACCATTATGACTTGCGCGAATTGTCGCGACTTTTTCGTAGCCATTACGATTTGCTCATATCTTGTCGCGACTTTTTCGTAGCCATTACGATTTGCTCATATCTTGTCGCGACTTTTTCGTATTGATCGCTCGTAAATTGCGGGCAAAACTTTCAGACTTAGCATGATTTTGGAAGCCTCCCAATAGGACTCAATGGCACCAGGGCTGCCATCAGAAATCACGGGGCCCCGTACAACAAAACTATCAGGGCCCCCCAGAGGCCTAATGGTTAAAACCCAGAACACATATTGGTGGCCATGGGTACCGTGTAACCAACAAGAGGGAGATGTGACAACAGCAGTGCTAATGGTTATGGCAAAAGGGGAGACTGGGGGAACTGTTGGCTATGTGGGCGACAAATCTTACGAAAATACCTCTCCCTTCTTACACATATTTCAGCATTTATGCTGAATTGCCACAAGTAAGGTGCTTTATATGCTGTGATATGAATGTTAGTGAAGGGAGTGGTATTTTCAGAAGATCTGTCACATGCACATAGCAACAAATCTCGTCAGCCAATTTCCCTAACACAAAAAACTCAAACTGCAGATGATAAAAAATGTACACTTATACTGCTGCGCCACTTGCTATGTACCCCTATACTGCTGCGCCACTTGCTATGTACCCCTATACTGCTGCGCCACTTGCTATGTACCCCTATACTGCTGCGCCACTTGCTATGTACCCCTATACTGCTGCGCCACTTGCTATGTACCCCTATACTGCTGCGCCACTGCTGCCTTGCTATGTACACAAGCAACATAAGGCTTGGATATATAAAAAATGTGCAAGCGCAAAAAAATTCTGCTTACTTTCTTTTTGATTTTGCTGTTCTCTGATTTCTGCTTTGTTTTTCTGTCCTGCTTTCTTACACTCCTATGTTTTTTCTTCTTCCAGCATTTCAGCTCATATACTACTTTTCGTCTCTTTTAAACTTTTTGTCCATATTTCACACCTTTCCTAACTTCTTTGTTTTTCTCTACATACTCTCCCTTTCTGTTTCTCCCAATCTCTTCACTCTCCCATTCACCATATTTTTCTGCCAAACACTTTTTCTTACCCATTCCTTGTTTTTCCCATGCTTTTCTCTATGGGGGTGGGCTGGGCCAATCCAGGCTGCAGAGTGCTGGGCAATCCGGGCTGGGGGTGGACTGGGCCAATCCGGGCTGGGGTTGTCTGGGCCAATCCGGGCTGCTGCTGGCTGGGCCAATCGGGTTGGGGGCGGGCTGAGCCAATCCGGGCTTGGGCGGGCTGGGCCAATCTGGGCTGCTGCTGGCTGGGCCAATCGGGTCGGGGGCGGGCTGGGCCAATCCGGGGTTGGGCGGGCTGAGCCAATCTGGGCTGCTGCTGGCTGGGCCAATCGGGTCGGGGGCGGGCTGGGCCAATCCGGGGTTGGGCGGGCTGGGCCAATCTGGGCTGCTGCTGGCTGGGCCAATCGGGTCGGGGGCGGGCTGGGCCAATCTGGGCTGCTGCTGGCTGGGCCAATCGGGTCGGGGGCGGGCTGGGCCAATCTGGGCTGGGGCGAGCTGGGCCAATCGGGTTGGGGCGGGCTGGGCAAGCAGTTCTAGGGGCGGGCCGTGCAACGATCTTGGATAAAGCAAGATCCTAGGTTTAGCTGCTGACAGCAGGGGGGGCCCGGCTAATAAAGGTGAGTGCAGTAGAGCCGGGCCCCCCCTTATGAGCCAAAACTCATGGGGCCCGGGACGATTGTCCCCCCTGTACCCCCCTGATGGCGGCCCTGAATGGCACTCTGCAGCTCCAACCTGGCCCAAGGAAAGTCTGCCATAGGGCTCAATGGCACTCTGCAGCTCCAACCCGGCCCAAGGAAAGTCTCCCATAGGGCTCAATGGCACTCTGCAGCTCCAACCCGGCCCAAGGAAAGTCTCCCATAGGGCTCAATGGCACTCTGCAGCTCCAACCTGGCCCAAGGAAAGTCTCCCATAGGGCTCAATGGCACTCTGCAGCTCCAACCCGGCCCAAGGAAAGCCTCCCATAGGCCTCAATGGCACTCTGCAGCTCCAACCCGGCCCAAGGAAAGTCTCCCATAGGGCTCAATGGCACTCTGCAGCTCCAACCCGGCCCAAGGAAAGTCTCCCATAGGGCTCAATGGCACTCTGCAGCTCCAACCCGGCCCAAGGAAAGTCTCCCATAGGGCTCAATGGCACTCTGCAGCTCCAACCCGGCCCAAGGAAAGTCTCCCATAGGGCTCAATGGCACTCTGCAGCTCCAACCCGGCCCAAGGAAAGTCTCCCATAGGGCTCAATGGCACTCTGCAGCTCCAACCCGGCCCAAGGAAAGTCTCCCATAGGGCTCAATGGCACTCTGCAGCTCCAACCCGACCCAAGGAAAGTCTCCCATAGGGCTCAATGGCACTCTGCAGCTCCAACCCGGCCCAAGGAAAGTCACGATACTGACGCTTGAATGAATCTGAAACTTTCGTACTCGGCGCGAAGGCTACGAAAAAGTTGCGACAATTTGCGAAAAAGTCGTAATGGCTACGAAAAAGTCGCGACAATTTCCGAAAAAATCGCAAAATACCGATCATTACGGAAAAAACGCATTCGGACGCTTTTCTGACGTTCGTGGATTAGTAAATGTGCCCCTAAGTGTCAAAATGGCTTAAAATTAGAATATGACAAATTGCCGGCAAAAACCTGCCAAGATGTAGCAGTCAATGACAGATGTCCCTTCCCTGGGGGATTTGTCTTTTGCTTTGAAACTTTAGAGGGTTTCAGATTTTGGAAGCTGTTTTTTTTTTGCAATAATTTGAAGTAGAGGTGCGACAATTAAAAAAAAAAATAGCAGTTTCCCGATTTTTCTGTGATTTTTTTTCTGCACAGGCTTATTCAGTTCAGACTTTTAAGTACCGTATATACTCGAGTATAAGCCGAGTTTTTCAGCACAAAAAATGTGCTCAAAAACTCAGCCTCGGCTTATACTCGAGTATATACGGCTGACCGTACCGCTCCCCATACTGCTCCCAGTACTGCTTCCTGCTGCGTCTTCTCTGTCTGCTGGCAGGTGTGAGCGGGGGACCGGGTCAATTCACGGACAGGGGAACGCACATTCGGTGCGCTCTGACACTGGTGACATTCGTGCACGGGATGGGGGGTGCAAGCGCCGGTAAAGTTGTAGTGTGGCCGTCCGCGTGTGATGATAGGTGGGATCTCCAGCCGGCATGACCTCGCTTCCCATGAAGCAAATAAATCAATAATATTCGGCGCACTCTGACACTCCGGCATGACCTCGCTTCCCATCAAGCAGCTCTGACACTGCTGACATTCGCGCGCAGTGTCAGAGCTGCTTGATGGGAAGCGAGGTCATGCCGGCTCTATACTGGGGCTGCAGTAGGACGGGATGTGGGGGGTGAAGTTCAGCTAATAATATTCGGCGCTGCTGACTGCTGACATTCTGACACTGCGTAGTGATTTATCTGCCTGATGGGAAGAGAGGTCATGCCTGCTGGAGATCACACGCCGATGGCCACACTTCAACAAGCTTTACTGGAGCGTGCACCCCCGCGGATGTCAGAGTTAGTGCACTCCCATATCTTCTGTGTTTCCATGACCTGTAAGATCCTCTGTGTATGTGCTGCTGTTTGGTGGGAATGGAGCTGCAAGGCACAGTCTGATTATTCTGCTATCTCCTTTAGTCACATGCATGTCTCGTGTGTGCACTTCATTGCTTTTAGTTTTATTGTCTTTCATTGCTGTGTTTTTATATGATATGAACATGACTTGTAGAGCAGCAGGACTAGCAACAACAATTTCCCAGCATGCACAGTCAGCCTTTAGTGCTACAATGGGAGTATGGTGTGCTAGTACAATTAGGCAGGCATAAGGTAAATGCTGTGTATATAATGATGTTTAATTTTTCCTTAAACCAGTGAACTGTTATCTTTCTAGCTGAACTTCAGCCCCCACATCCCATCCTACTGCAGCCCCAGAATAGAGAATGGTAGTGTGAATGCCTGTAACTGATGAGAGGGAAAGGGGTTAAAATAGCTGGTGTGCATTGTCTCATAAATCACCTTGTGGTTTGACACACTATTCTTTCTCCACCCTGGTTCTGTTGCTATAGCTCTCTTTTCTACAATACTAGCAGCTTCTACAGTGTTTTAAAGGACCAGTAATGTCATGTTGGGCCGCACTGGTATAATGTGTTTGCTTCAGAAATGCCTATAGTTTGCATGGATAAGCTGCTGTGTAGCCATTTGAAAAGTTTGAACTGCAAATATAATGTAAAGAATATTTATGTTCTCTCCCAGCAGTGCAGTTTAGTAAGACATTTATTTGTAAATGACATAATGAAAAAGGACATACCTTTCCCACCCTAGGCTTATACTCGAGTCAATAAGTTTTTCCAGTTTTCTTAGGTAAAATTAGGTACCTCGGCTTATATTCGGATCGGCTTATACTCGAGTATATACGGTAAATGTCAGACATTCACGGATATTCGTTTATTTGAATTTTCAAAAAGAAAAAATTTTGAAATTTTAGAGTTTTAGTAAATGTGCCCCTAACCCTTACCCAACATAAATGGCACCACACCTTTATAGGTAACCATGACAACCCAACCTCTGATTCTTCTCTAATTCAAGCTTATAGTAAGTGCTCCTCTATGTTACTCTATAATAGTAGTAAGTACCCCCTATTGTATATTATAAGGGCATTAAATAAGAAATTATAACTCACTAAGGTGTTCCATGGCCATATAAAGGCACAAAGTTAAAGTTACAAGACTAATGGGGAATTTACTATTGCTCGATTTTTTTCGTTTCGGGTTTTTTGTGCTTTTTTATAAATGAGTGACATTTGTGGAAATAGGTTTAGTCATGGTTTAAAAAAAAATAAAAATAAATAAATAAAACCACAAAAATCTGATTGTTTATAAATTCCCCTACTAATATCCTCCTATTTTATAACAGGATGTACATTATTTGTTATAATACACAAGCTTGTTACTGCTCCGAATTGTTTGGGGGGGGGGGGTGGTTGCTAATTTTAATAAATATGCATTTAATTGAGAACAACCTCACACTGTTTATTACTTGAAATCTCTATTGAAGGCTATGGGAAAATCTGCTGTGGAACTAGACGAAAAAATATTTAACTTTCCTGGTCTCAGTACTTACATACAGATGCAGGCAGTGAGTAGAGATGAGCAAATCTGTTCTGTTTCGCTTCGCCGAAAAATTTGCAAATCTTTCAAAAGATCCGCAAAACGGCGAAAAATTTGCGATACGGCGAAAATGCCATGCGACAAAAAAAATTTGTCTCCTGCGGCTATTGTTTTGTCACCCGCGGCTATTATTTTGTATATTTTTGTATATTTTAATAGCCGCGGGCGACAAAACAATAGCCGCGTGACAAAATAATAGCCGCGGGCGCCGAAATCATAGCCACGCGACAAAATAATAGCCGCGCAGCTATTATTTTGTCACGCGGCTATGATTTCGGCGCCCGCGACTATTATTTTGTCGCCCGCGGCTATTATTTTGTCAGGCGGCTATTGTTTTGTCGCCCGCGGCTATTATTTTGTTGCGTGGCTATTATTTTGTTGCGCGGCTATTATTTAGTCGCCCGCGACTATTCTTTTTTGACGCCGGCGACAATTTTCGGACGTGCGTCAAATTTTTCCGCGTCAAATTTTTTCATCCGTTTTGCGAAACAATTCGCCAATGGCGAAACGTGAAAATTTGCCGTGAATCCATGCCTGGCGAAACATTTCGCCCATCACTAGCAGTGAGTTTTTACGTTTTGTCTCACCATGTCCAGACAACATTTTTTGAGTGTTAAATCCTGCCTCTAGATGGGGCTAGAGAGGAAAGACTATACAATACTATACTATACACAATAGAAACCGCCATAGACCATGCGCCACCTTTTGGCAAATTTTGGTATTTTTTTCCCCTGTGTTAACTGGTAGAGACATAACGCAACATCATGTTAAAGGCACTTGGCTATATCTGTATGTGCAAAAGTGCAAAAATACAGTAACCCTTAGCAACCCATCAGAAATTAGCATTACCGTGTCCAGTTCAGGTTACAATACATATACAGGTATGGGACCCATTATCCAGGATGCTCGGGACCTGGGGTTTTCTGGATAAGGGATCTTTCCATAATTTGGATCTCAATAACTATACTAAAAGATTATTTAAACAAATAAACCCAATAGGATTGTTTTGCTTCCAATATGGATTGATTGTATCTTAGTTGGGATCAAGTACAGGTACTGTTTTATTATTACAGAGAAAAGGGAATCATTTAACCATGAAATAAACCCAATAGGGCTGTTCTGCCCCCAATAAGGGGTAATTATATCTTAGTTGGGATCAAGTACAGGTACTGTTTTATTATTACAGAGAAAAGGGAATCATTTAACCATTAAATAAACCCAATAAGGCTGTTCTGCCCCCAATAAGGGGTAATTATATCTTAGTTGGGATCAAGTACAGGTACTGTTTTATTATTACAGAGAAAAGGGAATCATTTAACCATGAAATAAACCCAATAGGGCTGTTCTGCCCCCAATAAGGGGTAATTATATCTTAGTTGGGATCAAGTACAGGTACTGTTTTATTATTAGAGAAAAGGGAATCATTTAAACATGAAATAAACCCAATAAGATTATTCTGCCCCAATAAGAGGTAATTATATCTTAGTTGGGATCAAGTACAGGTACTGTTTTATTATTACAGAGAAAAGGGAATCATTTAACCATGAAATAAACCCAATAGGGCTGTTCTGCCCCCAATAAGGGGTAATTATATCTTAGTTGGGATCAAGTACAGGTACTGTTTTATTATTACAGAGAAAAGGGAATCATTTAACCAATAAATAAACCCAATAGGGCTGTTCTGCCCCAATAAGGGGTAATTATATCTTAGTTGGGATCAAGTACTTTTTATTATTACAGAGAAATAAAAGAAAAAATATATTTGGTTAAAATGGAGTCCATGGGAGGTGGCCTTCCTGTAATTTGGAACTTTCTGGATAATAGGTTTTTGGATAAGGGATCCCATACCTGTATTTGGGTTACTGAACCTGTGAACCAAATACAGTAAATAATTTAGCTGAGCTTCAGATAAAATACTGGATGCCAGATGTATCAAATAGTGATGAGCGAATCTGTCCAATTTTGCTTCGGCAAAAAATGTGCACATTTTTCAAAAGATTTGCAAAACCGAGAAATTTGCGAAACATATAAATTGTTGCGCATCCAAAAAAAAATGTGGGTGGCAAATTTTTGGTGAATCCATGCCTGGCGAAAAATTTTGCTCATCAATAATATCAAATTCTTATTCAAGAAAGGTCCCACAGTCCCCAGTGATTCCTTTTTGGAATATGCCATACAAATACACAATATACAAATTACATTGTTTGTTATTCTCTTTTCTCCTCTCGTATGCACCACTGAATGCATTGCTGAATAAGTGAATTCTCCAATGACCAGTTTTCCTCCCTTGAGGCTAATTTTGCACGATCCCCACTGGGTAATATTAGATGTAAATACAGTATATATTCATGGTCCCTCAACCTCTTTCCCAGATATTTGTCTCACAGAAGCCGACACCTTGTGTTGCCCACATTTAAGGTAAAATTAATGGAAAAATTAATGATTTTAGTCTCAACATAAAGGGAAACAGAGTTGTATGTGCTTCATTAGCTGTATTTCTATTTTGTAGGGTTACTTAGTGAGCTTGTGTTGGACGGGGAATGATAGAACTGAATGTAAATGTAATTGCAAAGGAGTATTTCTCTCCCACCTTGCAATTCTCTGCACTCACTGCTAGTTCTGACTACTGAAAAATATAGCAGAAGGTTAACAGACTTGCAGAGAAGCAAACAACACATTCTTAGCATTGGACTCTTGGCTGAAGGAGTGCAGAGAACCGAAGGGGGAGAGAGGGGAGACTGCTCTCAACAGCAAAGACTTCACTCAATAAAATGAATGCATATTGGAATATTGCTTGGAATGACAAATTCTTAAAAAAAAATGTAATACTGGATATATAAACCCTTTAATGACAAAGTCCCTGTCCCACACAGTATAATGGTCATTCAGCAAATACTGGGCAAGGGCAAGAACTCAGGCAGCTATGGGGCTTAACTTATTGGCAGATGAAAATGATACATATTTATCCGCAAATCTGTTAAAAACAGCTGTACAACAGACATAGTATGCCAGTATATGTATAATAATAGAATATAATTAGTTCCACAGATACTAATCACATGGAGTTCCAGAGGGAGCAGCGTAGCTATTGTGTTCTTTAGCCCACATTCCCCCCTTGCTATTGGAGTGTGGCTGCTCTTTCCATAGATCTGCTTACTACAGGTATAGGACCCGTTATCCAGAATGCTTGGGACCAAGGGTATTCCGGATAAGGGGTCTTTCCATAATTTGGATCTCTATACCTTAAGTCTACTAAAAAATCAATAAAATATCAATTAAACCCAATAGGATTGTTTTGCATGCAATAAGGGGTAATTATATCTTAGTTGGGATCAAGTACAGGTACTGTTTTATTATTACAGAGAAAAGGGAATCATTTAACCATGAAATAAACCCAATAGGGCTGTTCTGCCCCCAATAAGGGGTAATTATATCTTAGTTGGGATCAAGTACAAGTACTGTTTTATTATTACAGAGAAAAGGGAATCATTTAACCATGAAATAAACCCAATAGGATTGTTCTGCCCCCAATTAGGGGTAATTATATCTTAGTTGGGATCAAGTACAGGTACTGTTTTATTATTACAGAGAAAAGGGAATCATTTAACCATTAAATAAACCCAATAGGACTGTTCTGCCCCCAATAAGGGGTAATTATATCTTAGTTGGGATCAAGTACAGGTACTGTTTTATTATTACAGAGAAAAGGGAATCATTTAACCATGAAATAAACCCAATAGGATTGTTCTGCCCCCAATAAGGGGTAATTATATCTTAGTTGGGATCAAGTACAGGTACTGTTTTATTATTACAGAGAAAAGGGAATCATTTAACCATTAAATAAACCCAATAGGGCTGTTCTGCCCCCAATAAGGGGTAATTATATCTTAGTTGGGATCAAGTACAGGTACTGTTTTATTATTACAGAGAAAAGGGAATCATTTAACCATTAAATAAACCCAATAGGGCTGTTCTGCCCCCAATAAGGGGTAATTATATCTTAGTTGGGATCAAGTACACGTACTGTTTTATTATTACAGAGAAAAGGGAATCATTTAACCATTAAATAAACCCAATAGGGCTGTTCTGCCCCCAATAAGGGGTAATTATATCTTAGTTGGAATCAATTACAAGGTACGGTTTTATTACTACAGAGAAAAAGGAAATCAGTTTTAAAATTCTGAATTATTTGATTAAAATGGAGTCTATGGGAGACAGACTTTCCGTAATTTGGAGCTTTCTGGATAGCGGGTTTCCGGATAAGGGATCCCATACCTGTACTGTATTTTACTGACAGCAACATTCTGCAGCCACCAGCACCTGTCACACTATAACAAGTCTGGATTACCTAGTAACAGCATTTCTATACACTAAGGAAATCAGCATAGGAAATCTGTCTGGGATATGCCAAGAACACATATGAGATAACCAGTATTTGGTACACACACATACACAGATACACATGAAAGGAAAACTATATCCCCAAACAACATAGGTTTCTATAAAATATATTGCATAAACCAACTCACATGTAAAACCCTGCTCCATCTACAGTGGCTTGCAAAAGTATTCGGCCCCCTTGAACTTTTCCACATTTTGTCACATTACAGCCACAAACATGAATCAATTTTATTGGAATTCCACGTGAAAGACCAATACAAAGTGATGTACACGTGAGAAGTGGAACGAAAATCATACATGATTCCAAACATTTTTTACAAATAAATAACTGCAAAGTGGGGTGTGCGTAATTATTCAGCCCCCTGAGTCAATACTTTGTAGAAGCACCTTTTGCTGCAATTCCAGCTGCCAGGCTCTTAGGGTTTGTCTCTACCAGCTTTGCACATCTACAGACTGAAATCCTTGCCCATTCTTCTTTGCAAAACAGCTCCAGCTCAGTCAGATTAGATGGACAGCGTTTGTGAACAGCAGTTTTCAGATCTTGCCACAGATTCTCGATTGGATTTAAATCTGGACTGTGACTGGGCCATTCTAACACATGGATATGTTTTGGTTTAAACCATTCCATTGTTGCCCTGGCTTTATGTTTAGGGTCGTTGTCCTGCTGGAAGGTGAACCTCCACCCCAGTCTCAAGTCTTTTGCAGACTCCAAGAGGTTTTCTTCCAAGATTGCCCTGTATTTGGCTCCATCCATCTTCCCATCAACTCTGAGCAGCTTCCCTGTCCCTGCTGAAGAGAAGCCCCCCCAGAGCATGAAGCTGCCCCCCCATATGTGACAGTGGGGATGGTGTGTTCAGAGTGATGTGCAGTGTTAGTTTTCCGCCACACATAGCGTTTTGCATTTTGGCCAAAAAGTTCCATTTTGGTCTCATCTGACCAGAGCACCTTCTTCCACATGTTTGCTGTGTCCCCCACATGGCTTGTGGCAAACTGCAAACGGGACTTCTTATGGTTTTCTGTTAACAATGGCTTTCTTCTTGCCACTCTTCCATAAAGGCCAACTTTGTGCAGTGCACGACTAATAGTTTTCCTATGGACAGATTCCCCCACCTGAGCTGTAGATCTCTGCAGCTCGTCCAGAGTCACCATGGGCCTCTTGGCTGCATTTCTGATCAGCGCTCTCCTTGTTCGGCCTGTGAGTTTAGGTGGACGGCCTTGTATTGGTAGGTTTACAATTGTGCCATACTCCTTCCATTTCTGAATGATCGCTTGAACAGTGCTCCGTGGGATGTTCAAGGCTTTGGAAATCTTTTTGTAGCCTAAGCCTGCTTTAAATTTCTCAATAACTTTATCCCTGACCTGTCTGGTGTGTTCTTTGGACTTCATGGTGTTGTTGCTCCCAATATTCTCTAAGACAACCTATGAGGCCGTCACAGAGCAGCTGTATTTGTACTGACATTAGATTACACACAGGTGCACTCTATTTAGTCATTAGCACTCATCAGGCAATGTCTATGGGCAACTGACTGCACTCAGACCAAAGGGGGCTGAATAATTACGCACACCCCACTTTGCAGTTATTTATTTGTAAAAAATGTTTGGAATCATGTATGATTTTCGTTCCACTTCTCACGTGTACACCACTTTGTATTGGTCTTTCACGTGGAATTCCAATAAAATTGATTCATGTTTGTGGCTGTAATGTGACAAAATGTGGAAAAGTTCAAGGGGGCCGAATACTTTTGCAAGCCACTGTAAATAAACCATTTTCATAAATATATACTTTTTAGTAGTATGTGCCATTGGGTAATCCTAAATAGAAATTTGCCATTTCAAAAATGAAGGGCCTCCTGGGATGTATGTATGTATGTATGTATATCTTTATTTATAAATTGCTACTTATGGTCGCAGCGCTGTACAGTAGAACAGATTAATACAAACGGGGTTATTAAGATAACAGATAAATACATGTAACACTATTTTGACTTAAATAAGGCAAATCCTGGCTAGTAGCGTAGTGTAGAGCATGTGTTACATGCAACCCTTAATACTTAGGCATGGGCCTCCGCTAAGTGGGAGATTTACTATGGAGCAAGGGTGTAGTTGAACTACAACTAGCTGAGGTTGTGTGGTGCAGATGATAGAAATGGACGCCAGAGGATTCTTATGGTAAACTATAATACAGATTTATTGTTACACACCACAATTAAGCAGGGTAATCATATACTCACAAGCAGTTGGTATAGACTGTCACAGTGGTTAATAGCAGTCGTGACCTATAGGGACAGTGTAGCCCACAATGGAGATATGCAGAGGTAGTAGCTGGGAGTCCCAAGATGGATGCCCTTTACTGGAACGGATCCCTACAGCCAACGGTGGTTCAGGGGTTAATACTAGCCTGAATCCTTTGTCTTAACTGTGGTCACTACAACAAGGCATACCGAGCCTGGGGTAGGCTAAACCCATAGTATCTCCTTTGGTGGGGCTAATGGCTGCCCTTTCTAGCTGAAGCTGACTATGCTCACTTCTCCTAGAGAGTGCTATGAAATATTCTGCTGTGCTTACTTATCCTCATTCACGGGGCCCTGTCCCCGACTTTCACTCCCCTAGGGTACAAATGCTTCTGGGGCCTAGTCTGCCTCCAGGCTCAGATGGAGCCCTGCTTATGACACAGCCTGCAGCCAAAGAGGAAGCCACTCCCTCCTGCCAGACACTATATCAGCCTGCAGGGGGCGTGTACAACCTGACTAAACCTATAAGGAATAGTTTTAGAACTGTAACCTGAGTACAGAGGGCTTTACCCAATAACAATAAAGGTGTGAAGAGGTAGGGAAGTAAAGCCATAGGGAGCTTAACCCTATGGGTCCCTATATTGCAATAAACACAAATAAATAAAAGATACAGTTGCAATAAGATAAGAGTCAAAGACACAAGAGGATGAAGGTCCCTGCCCTGTAGAGCTTACAGTCTATATGGGAGAGTTACTTACAGACACAAATAGGCAAATATAAGTGCTGTAGGTCACAGTGGGTGACATTACAATATAAGTGCCAGTTCCCAGATCAGGTGCTGGGTGAGTGAGGAGGATCATACAATTCACAGTGCACACAAACAAACCAAGGGCACATACACGCTCAATATTCAACTGTAATTGCAGAAGTTTAATACAGAAACATCTTTCGTTTTTTTTCCAGATACTGCTGGGAAGCCTGATGGATAAAGCCAATAATACAGCAGTGGAAGAGTTTATTTTATTGGCTTTTTCAGATTTATATCAGCTCCAGATTCCTTTATTTTTTGTCACTTTGCTTGTCTATATCATGTGTGTGTTTGGGAACTGTCTAATCATTATCACAGTTAGGGCTGAACCCTCACTTCATACCCCAATGTACTTTTTTATTAGCACATTATCTACATTGGAAATTTTATTTGTATCTTCGATTATTCCTAATCTTTTAGCTAACCTCATTGCAGATAAGAAGAAAATATCTTTTAATGGATGTTTCATACAATTGTTTGTCACTGCTACCTTAGGAACAGCAGAAAATTACCTACTCGCAGTCATGGCTTTTGACAGAGTCCTGGCTATTAACAAGCCCCTACAATAAGTTTCTATCATGACTCAAGGGGTCTGCGTGCAACTTTCAGTTTTACCATTCATTCTTGGGACTATAAATGCATTAATCCCCACGGTTTTTACAGCTGTCTTGGAATTCTGTGGCCCTAATGAAGTCCATCATTTCTTTTGTGATTTTGCTACTCTACAGGCCTTGGCTTGTTCCAGTCCCTATACGAGCCAGATGGTCACAAACTTGGGGGCAATTTTTGCATGTGGACTCCCCTTCACTATAACTGTTGGACTTTACATCTATATCATTGTCATCATTTTAAAGATTAACAGCGCTGAATCTAAACGGAAAGCTTTTTCCACCCTCTCTTCCCACCTCACTGTAGCAGGACTGTTTTATATAACAACCATCATTGTGTATGCCGTGCCAAAGGGTACCCAGTATGACAGGTTCTTTGCCCTAATATATACTGTTATTACCCCCCTTTTGAATCCCTTTATTTATACCTTTAGAAACAAGGATGTAAAGAGAGCGCTCATAAAATCAAGGAGGTTAAAGCTTTGCCAAGGATCATTCCGATATTAATGAAATACAAATAAATTCTAAAACATATCCAGAGTGGTGTTTTCTTCCCTTTGTATTCTGTATTTTTTTTTTTTTGTATTCTGTATTTGTGTTACTTTATGTTATTGTTTGCTTTCTGACACCCCTTTATGCACTTCGCTCACCATTTCTTGTAATTCCCCACAAATATTTAAAGTTGTTCAATAGCAAGGGACATGCACTAAGCTGTGTGTATCAGTTGTACTGTTTTATTACATAAGAGGGAAGTAGAAGGGATGGTAACTATTAGCTAGAAGTTAGAGGTATTATTAATTTGGCTTTTTTAACCAAAATACTAGGCTTTAGTAGTGGATTTAGGATTGTCACCTGTCAGGTATCCTAGCCAGTATGGCAAATTTACCGCCAATGTACTTGCTGGTAAATTTATAATCTCTAATGTTCTGCCTCCGGGCCTGCACCTAATCCTGCCCTCATCTCCATCTCCCCATTACCTCTTTCACCCTGTAGTTCCCTCTGATTTTCCTGACTCCACCCCGTCATCATAACCATGCCCTCTGCATAGTAGCCACACCCGTTTCCCCTCCTCAAGCTCATTGGCTGGAAAGGGCCACAGAAAAGGTGGATTTAGTGCACTGGGACCAGCAGTATATGCTGTTGATTTAAAAATTTTGAAGGAGTTGTTTAGGCCTGCCTCCATGAAACTGCTGTTGCTACAAATGCTTCGCTTCATAACCTTTGGTCAATTTGTCATTTTCCAAGTTTGCATTGTAAAATGAGTAAATATCTATCTATACATAATGGAATCCTGCGGTCCCTTGGGGATCGAAACGCGTAGAGACTTTGTCCGAATAAATGACCTTTTTCATTGACCCCTGTGCCGTGAGTGCTCTTTTTGGATTCGATATACATAATGGATTCGATATAATAATTTGGATTCGATATACATAATGGATAGATAGAAAGAGTGAGTTAAACCTGAGGGATTAAATAAAGGATTTAATATAATC